>NC_143051.1:2552500-2705000 GCF_057628025.1 Oncorhynchus mykiss | reverse complement strand
CCCAACTTATTGTGGGAAGCTTGTGGAAGGCTACCTGAAACTTTTGACCCAAGTTAAACAATTTAAAGGCAATGTTACCAAATACTAATTGAGTGTATGTAAACTTCTGACCCACTGGGAATGTGATGAAAGAAATAAAAGCTGAAATAAATCACTCTCTCTACTATTATTCTGACATTTCACATTCTTAAAATAAAGTGGTGATCCTAACTGACCTAAGACAGGGAATTTTTACTAGGATTAAATGTCAGGAATTGTGAAAAACTGAGTTTTGACTCACTCCAAGTCATGGAAAAGTCACTCCAAGTCATGGAAAAGTCACGATGAGTCGTGGAAAAATCACAACAAGTCATGGAAAAGTCACTCCAAGTCATGGAAAAGTCACAACAAGTCATGGAAAAGTCACTCCAAGTCATGGAAAAGCCACAACAAGTCATGGAAAAGTCACAACAAGTCATGGAAAAGTCACTCCAAGTCATGGAAAAGTCACTCCAAGTCGTGGAAAAGTCACAAGTCATGGAAAAGTCACAACAAGTCGTGGAAAAGTCACAACAAGTCATGGAAAAGTCACTCCAAGTCATGGAAAAGTCACAACAAGTCGTGGAAAAGTCACTCCAAGTCATGGAAAAGTCACAACAAGTCGTGGAAAAGTCACAACAAGTCGTGGAAAAGTCACTCCAAGTCATGGAAAAGTCACAACAAGTCGTGGAAAAGTCACAACAAGTCATGGAAAAGTCACAACAAGTCGTGGAAAAGTCACAACAAGTCATGGAAAAGTCACTCCAAGTCATGGAAAAGTCACAACAAGTCATGGAAAAGTCACAACAAGTCATGGAAAAGTCACTCCAAGTCATGGAAAAGTCACTCCAAGTCGTGGAAAAGTCACAACAAGTCATGGAAAAGTCACAACAAGTCGTGGAAAAGTCACAACAAGTCATGGAAAAGTCACTCCAAGTCATGGAAAAGTCACAACAAGTCGTGGAAAAGTCACAACAAGTCGTGGAAAAGTCACTCCAAGTCATGGAAAAGTCACAACAAGTCGTGGAAAAGTCACAACAAGTCGTGGAAAAGTCACAACAAGTCGTGGAAAAGTCACAACAAGTCGTGGAAAAGTCACAACAAGTCGTGGAAAAGTCACAACAAGTCGTGGAAAAGTCACAACAAGTCGTGGAAAAGTCCTGAAATTCCATCTGTCAAACTGTGTATCAACCCTTAACAATAATCAGAGGTCTGTCTCTGTAGCATATTGTCATTTGGGAATTTCTGTGAATGGATCAACTTGAAAAAAATGACATCCCAAGTCAAGCACTGAGAACCACACACACAGTCTTTGCATTATTAGCCTGGTCCCAGATCGGTTTGTGCTGTCTTGCCAAACTCCTATGATCACTGTCGTTGGCAAGACTGCACAACACATTTATTAAGCGTCTCAGTGTAGGAGTGCTGTTTTGCCTTTTCGATTATAAGGATTGGACAAGGGAGACCTGATCCTAGACCAGCACTACCACTCTGAGATACTTTATGAATACAGGCTAGTCTCTAATAGGCCAGAAGGAGCTGACTGCTGCTCAGAGGACACACTGATTGGCCACATACAAGGAAGGCGTTTCCACAGTGGCCACAGACCACCCTCGTGCCCTCAGGCTGGACTGGCAGGGCCGGCTGGGCCGGCTGCTCCTCTGGAATCACCATCACCGGGCTCAGGTTGATGATGCGTCTGCTGTAGGAGGCGGGGCACACAGAGGAGGAGGGGTTACCATACAGTAGTGATGGATCGTTTTTGTTTACCCATGTTTCCCAGGTAAGAGGTACTATTGTCAGTTGGTTACTGATGGTCAGTTTGTTATTGGATTCATGGTCTTGAACATTTCCGTATTGAAGAACATCCATCAGGCTGTTTTAAAAAGGCTACCAGGATTAATCTACTGGACTCTAGACCAGCAAGGATTAATCTACTGGACTCTAGACCAGCAAGGATTCATCTACTGGACTCTAGACCAGCAAGGATTCATCTACTGGACTCTAGACCAGCAAGGATTCATCTACTGGACTCTAGACCAGCAAGGATTCATCTACTGGACTCTAGACCAGCAAGGATTCATCTACTGGACTCTAGACCAGCAAGGATTCATCTACTGGACTCTAGACCAGCAAGGATTCATCTACTGGACTCTAGACCAGCAAGGATTCATCTACTGGACTCTAGACCAGCAAGGATTCATCTACTGGACTCTAGACCAGCAAGGATTCATCTACTGGACTCTAGACCAGCAAGGATTCATCTACTGGACTCTAGACCAGCAAGGATTCATCTACTGGACTCTAGACCAGCAAGGATTCATCTACTGGACTCTAGACCAGCAAGGATTCATCTACTGGACTCTAGACCAGCAAGGATTCATCTACTGGACTCTAGACCAGCAAGGATTCATCTACTGGACTCTAGACCAGCAAGGATTCATCTACTGGACTCTAGACCAGCAAGGATTCATCTACTGGACTCTAGACCAGCAAGGATTCATCTACTGGACTCTAGACCAGCAAGGATTCATCTACTGGACTCTAGACCAGCAAGGATTCATCTACTGGACTCTAGACCAGCAAGGGTTCATCTACTGGACTCTAGACCAGCAAGGGTTCATCTACTGGACTCTAGACCAGCAAGGGTTCATCTACTGGACTCTAGACCAGCAAGGGTTCATCTACTGGACTCTAGACCAGCAAGGGTCCATCTACTGGACTCTAGACCAGCAAGGGTCCATCTACTGGACTCTAGACCAGCAAGGGTTTAACTACTGGACCAGAAACCCTGTATGAATTCCTGGGGCTGCTGTGGACAGACAGAAAGAGCTGCCTGCCGTGAACTCTGACCTACCAGTTGGGTCTGGGGCATCCTATCACCTACCAGTTGGGTCTGGGGCATCCTATCACCTACCAGTTGGGTCTGGGGCATCCTATCCCCTACCAGTTGGGTCTGTGGTGGGGCATCCTATCACCTACCAGTTGGGTCTGGGGCATCCTATCCTCCTAGATGAGTCTTTGCAGATGAGGAGACAGTTACAGGGACAGCGTACATACTTCTTCCCAGTCGGTGGGTTTTTGATGGGCTGAAAGAAAGAAAGCACTTTGAACTAGGTTTAAATCCATTTTAAACCATTTAATTGCTAGTAAATTACACAGTAAAACCACATAATAAAAACACAATCACAATAACACTGTCACGTGTAATCCCTCTCCGGACTCTAGGTCACCAGGCTGCTCCTTATGGCACACATCATCGTTACACGTACCTGCAGACTCACCTGGACCCCACACATATACACACACACCATTGTTACACGTACCTGCAGACTCACCTGGACCCCATCACTTCCCTGATTACCTTCCATATATATATATATATATATATATATATATATATATATATACATACACACACATATATATGGAGTCCAGGTGGGTCTGACGCCTCGTGTAACGATGGTGGGAGGGATATATATCTGTCAGTCCTTCCCAGGCGTCGCTGTTTCTGTTTCCTGTCTGTGTGCTGTTAGTGTTTTCTGTCTGTGTGCTGTTAGTGTTTCCTGTCTGTGTGCTGTTCCATTTATTTTATTAAAACACTCCCTGAACTTACTTCCCAACTCTCATTACAGAGTCTCGTTACAAACACTCTTATTCACAGGAGACACACCCAATTCCATTCCAATTAGTTGGTCATTTTGCTGAGTCATGTCCCTGGATTCTCGTGTTACAAGCCCTGGTTGAGTTTCGACAGAGCAGAGCACGGCAGTACAAGACTGCTACTAACACCGTCTTGTTGAGGGGTCAGCCTCGGCACGCACGGATCGACTGACTGACTATTTGATCCGTCTCAGCTGAGACGACTGAGGAAACTACTGGCTGTGGTACTGTGGCTCCACGCTGTCGTAGAAGAAGGAACCATCTTTATCGCCTCGTGAAAACCAGACTGAAACACCGCACTCGCAATTTGTTTCACTTCACTTGTGGTACGCGAAACAGAATTTGAGCTAGCAACATCTGTCTGGTTTAAACGAGGCTACAATCTTTAGTCCACTCGCGTAACAACAAACCCCAGCTCAACTCCATGACCATGCAGTTGTAGAGTAGTTACTACATTCGTATGTAATAACACGTTAATAACAGTGTTATTAATCTGTTATCGACACTAAGAGTGCAAGACTGTATCGCAAGTCCAAAGAAAAACTCCAAATAACGCACGTAGAGCAGAACTGGGCCAAAACCCCCTCCTCATTTGAATAGAGAAAAGAGCCATCAAATTTTACAACCATCTAAAAACAAGTGACCCCAAAACATTCCATCACACAGCTCTACAATGTCAAGAGATGAAACAAGAGACGAGTCCCCTCAGCCAGCTGGTTCTGAGGCTCAGTTCACCAACCCAAACCAACCCCATAGAGCCTCAGGACAGCAATCAGCCAGCTGGTTCTGAGGCTCAGTTCACTAACCCAAACCAACCCCATAGAGCCTCAGGACAGCAATCAGCCAGCTGGTTCTGAGGCTCAGTTCACCAACCCAAAACAACCCCATAGAGCCTCAGGACAGCACTCAGAAAATCTGGACCAACCAAATCATCACAAAACAAAAATAAAAATATATCACCTATTGGAAAGACACCACAAAAAATCAAAGTAAACTATGTCTCTAAACAGACAGTACATGGTGGCAGATAATCTGACCACTGTGACTGATAGAAAACTGAGGAAAAGATTGACTAGGTACAGACTCAGTGAGGACAGTCTGGCTATAGAGACCGGTCGTCACAGACAAACCTGGCTGCCCAGAGAGGACAGTCTGGCTATAGAGACCGGTCGTCACAGACAAACCTGGCTGCCCAGAGAGGACAGTCTGGCTATAGAGACCGGTCGTCACAGACAAACCTGGCTGCCCAGAGAGGACAGTCTGGCTATAGAGACCGGTCGTCACAGACAAACCTGGCTGTCCAGAGAGGACAGTCTGGCTATAGAGACCGGTCGTCACAGACAAACCTGGCTGTCCAGAGAGGACAGTCTGGCTATAGAGACCGGTCGTCACAGACAAACCTGGCTGTCCAGAGGGGACAGTCTGGCTATAGAGACCGGTCGTCACAGACAAACCTGGCTGTCCTGAGAGGACAGTCTGGCTATAGAGACCGGTCGTCACAGACAAACCTGGCTGTCCAGAGAGGACAGTCTGGCTATAGAGACCGGCCGTCACAGACAAACCTGGCTGTCCAGAGAGGACAGTCTGGCTATAGAGACCGGTCGTCACAGGCAAACCCAGAGAGGACAGTCTGGCTATAGAGACCGGTCATCACAGACAAACCTGGCTGCCCAGAGAGGACAGTCTGGCTATAGAAAGTGTTCCCAAGAAAGCTAAGGTAACTGAGCTAAATGACTACCGCCCCGTAGCACTCACATCCGTCATCATGAAGTGCTTTGAGAGACTAGTCAAGGACCATATCACCTCCACCCTACCTGACACCCTAGACCCACTCCAATTTGCTTACCGCCCAAATAGGTCCACAGACGATGCAATCTCAACCACACTGCACACTGCCCTAACCCATCTGGACAAGAGGAATACCTATGTGAGAATGCTGTTCATCGACTACAGCTCGGCATTCAACACCATAGTACCCTCCAAGCTCGTCATCAAGCTCGAGACCCTGGGTCTCGACCCCGCCCTGTGCAACTGGGTACTGGACTTCCTGACGGGCCGCCCCCAGGTGGTGAGGGTAGGCAACAACATCTCCTCCCCGCTGATCCTCAACACTGGGGCCCCACAAGGTTGCGTTCTGAGCCCTCTCCTGTACTCCCTGTTCACCCACGACTGCGTGGCCACGCACGCCTCCAACTCAATCATCAAGTTTGCGGACGACACAACAGTGGTAGGCTTGATTACCAACAACGATGAGACGGCCTACAGGGAGGAGGTGAGGGCCCTCGGAGTGTGGTGTCAGGAAAACAACCTCACACTCAACGTCAACAAAACTAAGGAGATGATTGTGGACTTCAGGAAACAGCAGAGGGAACACCCCCCTATCCACATCGATGGAACAGTAGTGGAGAGGGTAGCAAGTTTTAAGTTCCTCGGCGTACACATCACGGACAAACTGAATTGGTCCACTCACACAGACAGCATCGTGAAGAAGGCGCAGCAGCGCCTCTTCAACCTCAGGAGGCTGAAGAAATTTGGCTTGTCACCAAAAGCACTCACAAACTTCTACAGATGCACAATCGAGAGCATCCTGGCGGGCTGTATCACCGCCTGGTATGGCAACTGCACCGCCCTCAACCGTAAGGCTCTCCAGAGGGTAGTGAGGTCTGCACAACGCATCACCGGGGGCAAACTACCTGCCCTCCAGGACACCTACACCACCCGATGTCACAGGAAGGCCATAAAGATCATCAAGGACATCAACCACCCGAGCCACTGCCTGTTCACCCCGCTATCATCCAGAAGGCGAGGTCAGTACAGGTGCATCAAAGCTGGGACCGAGAGACTGAAAAACAGCTTCTATCTCAAGGCCATCAGACTGTTAAACAGCCACCACTAACACTGAGTGGCTGCTGCCAACACACTGACACTGACTCAACTCCAGCCACTTTAATAATGGGAATTGATGGGAAATGATGTAAATATATCACTAGCCACTTTAAACAATGCTACCTTATATAAATGTTACTTACCCTACATTATTCATCTCATATGCATACGTATATACTGTACTCTATATCATCGACGGTATCCTTATGTAATACATGTATCACTAGCCACTTTATACTATACTATGCCACTTTGTTTACATACTCATCTCATTTGTACATACTGTACCCGATACCATCTACTGTATCTTGCCTATGCTGCTCTGTACCATCACTCATTCATATATCCTTATGTACATATTCTTTATCCCCTTACACTGTGTACAAGACAGTAGTTTTGGAATTGTTAGTTAGATTACTTGTTATTACTGCATTGTCGGAACTAGAAGCACAAGCATTTCGCTACACTCGCATTAACATCTGCTAACCATGTGTATGTGACAAATAAAATTTGATTTGATTTGATTTGATTTGATTATAGAGACCGGTCGTCACAGACAAACCTGGCTGCCCAGAGAGGACAGTCTGGCTATAGAGACCGGTCGTCACAGACAAACCTGGCTGCCCAGAGAGGACAGTCTGGCTATAGAGACCGGTCGTCAGACAAACCTGGCTGCCCAGAGAGGACAGTCTGGCTATAGAGACCCGTCGTCACAGACAAACCTGGCTGCCCAGAGAGGACAGGTTGTGCTCACTCTGCTCCAGGGGAGAGGTAGAGACAGAGCTGCATTTCCTATTACACTGTGACAAATACTCAGACCTAAGAGAATATTTATTTCCCAAAATTATAACTCAATACAAAGAATTTGAAACTATAAAATATGAAGAAAAAATCAAATATTTATTGGGTGAAAAGCCAAAATGTGCCGTTTTGGCAGCCAAATATGTGTCCTCCTGCCACAACCTGAGGGACAGCCAGTGAAAAGTGCAAAGTAATGTCGATAATATTTCCCATGTAGTTTTGTCTTGTCTTTCATACCAGGTCATGTGTCTTCTCAGTCATGTTGACTCTGGTCTACTACCAGGTCATGTGTCTTCTCAGTCATGTTGACACTGGTCTACTACCAGGTCACGTGTCTTCTCAGTCATGTTGACACTGGTCTACTACCAGGTCACGTGTCTTCTCAGTCATGTTGACACTGGTCTACTACC
The DNA here is from genome assembly GCF_057628025.1 of Oncorhynchus mykiss. Lineage (NCBI taxonomy): Eukaryota > Metazoa > Chordata > Actinopteri > Salmoniformes > Salmonidae > Oncorhynchus > Oncorhynchus mykiss. The sequence goes on along the minus strand of NC_143051.1, from coordinate 2,697,222 downwards.
AGGTCACGTGTCTTCTCAGTCATGTTGACTCTGGTCTACTACCAGGTCATGTGTCTTCTCAGTCATGTTGACACTGGTCTACTACCAGGTCACGTGTCTTCTCAGTCATGTTGACTCTGGTCTACTACCAGGTCATGTGTCTTCTCAGTCATGTTGACACTGGTCTACTACCAGGTCACGTGCCTTCTCAGTCATGTTGACACTGGTCTACTACCAGGTCACGTGTCTTCTCAGTCATGTTGACTCTGGTCTACTACCAGGTCATGTGTCTTCTCAGTCATGTTGACACTGGTCTACTACCAGGTCACGTGTCTTCTCAGTCATGTTGACTCTGGTTTACTACCAGGTCATGTGTCTTCTCAGTCATGTTGACACTGGTCTACTACCAGGTCATGTGTCTTCTCAGTCATGTTGACACTGGTCTACTACCAGGTCACGTGTCTTCTCAGTCATGTTGACACTGGTCTACTACCAGGTCATGTGTCTTCTCAGTCATGTTGACTCTGGTCTACTACCAGGTCACGTGTCTTCTCAGTCATGTTGACACTGGTCTACTACCAGGTCACGTGTCTTCTCAGTCATGTTGACACTGGTCTACTACCAGGTCCTGTGTCTTCTCAGTCATGTTGACACTGGGCCACTACCAGGTCATGTGTCTTCTCAGTCATGTTGACACTGGTCTACTACCAGGTCACGTGTCTTCTCAGTCATGTTGACACTGGTCTACTACCAGGTCATGTGTCTTCTCAGTCATGTTGACACTGGTCTACTACCAGGTCATGTGTCTTCTCAGTCATGTTGACACTGGTCTACTGCCAGGTCACGTGTCTTCTCAGTCATGTTGACACTGGTCCACTACCAGGTCACGTGTATTCTCAGTCATGTTGACACTGGTCTACTACCAGGTCATGTGTCTTCTCAGTCATGTTGACACTGGTCTACTACCAGGTCATGTGTCTTCTCAGTCATGTTGACTCTGGTCTACTACCAGGTCATGTGTCTTCTCAGTCATGTTGACACTGGTCTACTACCAGGTCACGTGTCTTCTCAGTCATGTTGACACTGGTCTACTACCAGGTCACGTGTCTTCTCAGTCATGTTGACACTGGTCTACTACCAGGTCACGTGTCTTCTCAGTCATGTTGACACTGGTCTACTACCAGGTCCTGTGTCTTCTCAGTCATGTTGACACTGGGCCACTACCAGGTCCTGTGTCTTCTCAGTCATGTTGACACTGGTCTACTACCAGGTCATGTGTCTTCTCAGTCATGTTGACACTGGTCGACTACCAGGTCATGTGTCTTCTCAGTCATGTTGACACTGGTCTACTACCAGGTCATGTGTCTTCTCAGTCATGTTGACACTGGTCTACTACCAGGTCACGTGTCTTCTCAGTCATGTTGACACTGGTCTACTACCAGGTCACGTGTCTTCTCAGTCATGTTGACTCTGGTCTACTACCAGGTCACGTGTCTTCTCAGTCATGTTGACACTGGTCTACTACCAGGTCACGTGTCTTCTCAGTCATGTTGACACTGGTCTACTACCAGGTCACGTGTCTTCTCAGTCATGTTGACACTGGTCTACTACCAGGTCATGTGACTTCTCAGTCATGTTGACACTGGTCTACTACCAGGTCATGTGTCTTCTCAGTCATGTTGACTCTGGTCTACTACCAGGTCACGTGTCTTCTCAGTCATGTTGACACTGGTCTACTACCAGGTCCTGTGTCTTCTCAGTCATGTTGACACTGGTCTACTACCAGGTCCTGTGTCTTCTCAGTCATGTTGACACTGGTCTACTACCAGGTCATGTGTCTTCTCAGTCATGTTGACACTGGTCTACTACCAGGTCATGTGTCTTCTCAGTCATGTTGACACTGGTCTACTACCAGGTCACGTGTCTTCTCAGTCATGTTGACACTGGTCTACTACCAGGTCACGTGTCTTCTCAGTCATGTTGACTCTGGTCTACTACCAGGTCATGTGTCTTCTCAGTCATGTTGACACTGGTCTACTACCAGGTCACGTGTCTTCTCAGTCATGTTGACACTGGTCTACTACCAGGTCATGTGTCTTCTCAGTCATGTTGACACTGGTCTACTACCAGGTCATGTGTCTTCTCAGTCATGTTGACTCTGGTCTACTACCAGGTCATGTGTCTTCTCAGTCATGTTGACACTGGTCTACTACCAGGTCATGTGTCTTCTCAGTCATGTTGACACTGGTATACTACCAGGTCATGTGTCTTCTCAGTCAGGTTGACACTGGTCTACTACCAGGTCATGTGTCTTCTCAGTCATGTTGACACTGGTCTACTACCAGGTCATGTGTCTTCTCAGTCATGTTGACACTGGTCTACTACCAGGTCCTGTGTCTTCTCAGTCATGTTGACACTGGTCTACTACCAGGTCATGTGTCTTCTCAGTCATGTTGACACTGGTCTACTACCAGGTCATGTGTCTTCTCAGTCATGTTGACACTGGTCTACTACCATGTCATGTGTCTTCTCAGTCATGTTGACACTGGTCTACTACCAGGTCATGTGTCTTCTCAGTCATGTTGACACTGGTCTACTACCAGGTCATGTGTCTTCTCAGTCATGTTGACACTGGTCTACTACCAGGTCATGTGTCTTCACAGTCATGTTGACACTGGTCTACTACCAGGTCACGTGTCTTCTCAGTCATGTTGACACTGGTCTACTACCAGGTCATGTGTCTTCTCAGTCATGTTGACACTGGTATACTACCAGGTCATGTGTCTTCTCAGTCAGGTTGACACTGGTCTACTACCATTGCTTTAATGTATTGTTGTTCTCATTAACATTGTTGTAGTTGTTGTTAATGGTAATCCCATGTCCACTACTACTATTATTATTGCTGTTGGTCCCACCATTTATTTATATATAAATATAGTTTATATATATATATATATTTTCATTTTATTTATATTTTTCAATATGTATACTTTGACAATGTAAGTAATAATGAACTTGCCATGTCAATAAAGTCAATTGAATAGAGAGAGAGAGAGACAGAGAGAGAGAGAGATAGAGACAGAGAGAGACAGAGAGACCAGTGAAGCAACAGTAGGATGAGAATTGACAAAGCAGTAGAATCATCATCAGTAGCAGCAGGGAGTCTGCATGGTCTCACCAGATACACACATACACACATACAGAAGTGCAGTTGAGTCTTACCGTGGCCTCGTTGCACACAGTACACTTCACCACGTGCTGATGAAGCTTGCCATCCAGGTTAATGAGAGACTGACACACCCGGCAGTTGATGACGGGTACCCCCCCTGGGTCGGGACTGGCGATGGCTGTGTAGGGGGGAGGGAGTTCAGCTGGAAGGGAGAGATACAGACACACCTGGTTTAATGACACATTAGATACAGTTGAAGTCCTAAGTTGACATACACTTAGGTTGGAGTCATTAAAACTTGTTTTTCAACCACTCCACACATTTCTTGTTAACAAACTATAGTTTTGGCAAATCGTTTCGAACATCTACTTTGTGCATGACACAAGTCATTTTTCCAACAATTATTTACAGACAGATTATTTCACTGTATCACAATTCCAGTGTGTCAGAAGTCTACACACACTAAGTTGACTGTGCCTTTAAACAGCTTGGAATATTCCAGAAAATGATGTCATGGATTTAGAAGCTTCTGATAGGCTGGTTCACATCACTTGAGTCAATTGGAGGGGCACCTGCGGATGTATTTTTGCCTGACATTTGAACCAGCGACCCTTCGGTTACTGGCCCACTGCTCTTAACCACTAGGCTGCCCTTGATGTAATGATATCGTACACAATTTCATGTTTTTAGGCCTACAGACGAGGCCCTGCTTTCACTTCCATTTCCTTTAACACGGGTCGACCTGGGAGATGAGTGAAAATAAGGTGGGTCAGTTGACCAGCCAAAGGGAGTTACTTCCTGATGTCAATACCCCCCCCCCCCCCTCCCCTGTTTGGGTCAAAAAGCAGAACTGACCTATTTTTTTTTTAATACCTTTTATTTAACAAGTCAGTTAAGAACACATTCTTATTTACAATTTATCAACCCATGGAGGTCTGGATTTGGAGTCACACTCAAAATTAAAGTGGAAAACCAGGCTGATCCAAGGCTGACCAGGCTGATCCAACTTTGATGTAATGTCCTTAAAACAAGTCAAAATGAGGCTCAGTAGTGTGTGTGGCCTCCACGTGCCTGTATGACCTCCCTACAACGCCTGGGCATGCTCCTGATGAGGTAGCGGATGGTCTCCTGAGGGATCTCCTCCCAGACCTGGACTAAAGCATCCACCAACTCCTGGACAGTCTGTGGTGCAACGTGGCGTTGGTGGATGGAGCGAGACATGATGTCCCAGATGTGCTCGATTGGATTCAGGTCTGGGAACGGGCGGGCCAGTCCATAGCATCAATGCCTTCCTCTTACAGGAACTGCTGACACACTCCAGCCACATGAGGTCTAGCATTGTCTTGCATTAGGAGGAACCCAGGGCCAACCGCACCAGCATATGGTCTCACAAGGGGTCTGAGGATCTCATCTCGGTACCTAATGGCAGTCAGGCTACCTCTGGCGAGCACATGGAGGACTGTCCGGCCCCCCCAAAGAAATGCCACCCCACACCATGACTGACCCACCGCCAAACCGGTCATGCTGGAGGATGTTGCAGGCAGCAGAACGTTCTCCACGGCGTCACCAGACTCTGTCACGTCTGTCACATGTGCTCAGTGTGAACCTGCTTTCATCTGTGAAGAGCATAGGGCGCCAGTGGCGAATTTGCCAATCTTGGTGTTCTCTGGCAAATGCCAAACATCCTGCACGGTGTTGGGCTGTAAGCACAACCCCCACCTGTGGACGTCGGGCCCTCATACCACCCTCATGGAGTCTGTTTCTGACCGTATCAGCAGACACATGCATATTTGTGGCCTGCAGGAGGTCATTTTGCAGGGCTCTGGCAGTGCTCCTCCTTGCACAAAGGCGGAGGTAGCGGTCCTGCTGCTGGGTTGTTGCCCTCCTACGGCCTCCTCCACGTCTCCTGATGTACTGGCCTGTCTCCTGGTAGCGCCTCCATGCTCTGGACACTACGCTGACAGACACAGCAAACCTTCTTGCCACATATATATATACAGTGCCTTGCGAAAGTATTCGGCCCCCTTGAACTTTGCGACCTTTTGCCACATTTCAGGCTTCAAACATAAAGATATAAAACTGTATTTTTTTGTGAAGAATCAACAACAAGTGGGACACAATCATGAAGTGGAACGACATTTATTGGATATTTCAAACTTTTTTAACAAATCAAAAACTGAAAAATTGGGCATGCAAAATTATTCAGCCCCCTTAAGTTAATACTTTGTAGCGCCACCTTTTGCTGCGATTACAGCTGTAAGTCGCTTGGGGTATGTCTCTATCAGTTTTGCACATCGAGAGACTGACATTTTTTCCCATTCCTCCTTGCAAAACAGCTCGAGCTCAGTGAGGTTGGATGGAGAGCATTTGTGAACAGCAGTTTTCAGTTCGTTCCACAGATTCTCGATTGGATTCAGGTCTGGACTTTGACTTGGCCATTCTAACACTTGGATATGTTTATTTTTGAACCATTCCATTATAGATTTTGCTTTATGTTTTGGATCATTGTCTTGTTGGAAGACAAATCTCCGTCCCAGTCTCAGGTCTTTTGCAGACTCCATCAGGTTTTCTTCCAGAATGGTCCTGTATTTGGCTCCATCCATCTTCCCATCAATTTTAACAATCTTCCCTGTCCCTGCTGAAGAAAAGCAGGCCCAAACCATGATGCTGCCACCACCATGTTTGACAGTGGGGATGGTGTGTTCATGGTGATGAGCAGTGTTGCTTTTACACCAAACATAACGTTTTGCATTGTTGCCAAAAAGTTCAATGTTGGTTTCATCTGACCAGAGCACCTTCTTCCACATGTTTGGTGTGTCTCCCGGGTGGCTTGTGGCAAACTTTAAACGACACATTTTATGGATATCTTTAAGAAATGGCTTTCTTCTTGCCACTCTTCCATAAAGGCCAGATTTGTGCAATATACGACTGATTGTTGTCCTATGGACAGAGTCTCCCACCTCAGCTGTAGATCTCTGTAGTTCATCCAGAGTGATCATGGGCCTCTTGGCTGCATCTCTGATCAGTCTTCTCCTTGTATGAGCTGAACGTTTAGAGGGACGGCCAGGTCTTGGTAGATTTGCAGTGGTCTGATACTCCTTCCATTTCAATATTATCGCTTGCACAGTGCTCCTTGGGATGCTTAAAGCTTGGGAAATCTTTTTGTATCCAAATTCGGCTTTACACTTCTTCACAACAGTATCTCGGACCTGCCTGGTGTGTTCCTTGTTCTTCATGATGCTCTCTGCGCTTTTAACGGACCTCTGAGACTATCACAGTGCAGGTGCATTTATACGGAGACTTGATTACACACAGGTGGATTGTATTTATCATCATTAGTCATTTAGGTCAACATTGGATCATTCAGAGATCCTCACTGAACTTCTGGAGACAGTTTGCTGCACTGAAAGTAAAGGGGCTGAATAATTTTGCACGCCCAATCTTTCAGTTTTTGATTTGTTAAAAAAGTTTGAAATATCCAAGAAATGTCATTCCACTTCATGATTGTGTCCCACTTGTTGTTGATTCTTCACAAAAAAATACAGTTTTATATCTTTATGTTTGAAGCCTGAAATGTGGCAAAAGGTCGCAAAGTTCAAGGGGGCCGAATACTTTCGCAAGGCACTGTAATGTAATATATATATATATATATATATATATATATATGCAGGCCTCAACCACTACCCTGAGAGCCCTTGATTCAGTATATCATGCAGCCCTCAGGTTCATTACCAACCAAACACATCATTGTGATCTCTACAGTGCTGTTGGCTGGTCGTCATTGACCTTGCATAGGCTTAAACCCTGGTATACACTGATTTATAAGGCCATATTGTAGGATTAAACCCTGGTATACACTGATTTATAAGGCCATATTGTAGGATTAAACCCTGGTATACACTGATTTATAAGATCATATTGTAGGCTTAAACCCTGGTATACACTGATTTATAAGGTCATATTGTAGGCTTAAACCCTGGTATACACTGATTTATAAGGCCATATTGTAGGATTAAACCCTGGTATACACTGATTTATAAGGTCATATTGTAGGATTAAACCCCGGTATACACTGATTTATAAGGCCATATTGTAGGATTAAACCCCGGTATACACTGATTTATAAGGTCATATTGTAGGCTTAAACACTGGTATACACTGATTTATAAGGTCATATTGTAGGATTAAACCCTGGTATACACTGATTTATAAGGCCATATTGTAGGATTAAACCCTGGTATACACTGATTTATAAGATCATATTGTAGGCTTAAACCCTGGTATACACTGATTTATAAGGTCATATTGTAGGCTTAAACCCTGGTATACACTGATTTATAAGGCCATATTGTAGGATTAAACCCTGGTATACACTGATTTATAAGGTCATATTGTAGGATTAAACCCCGGTATACACTGATTTATAAGGCCATATTGTAGGATTAAACCCCGGTATACACTGATTTATAAGGTCATATTGTAGGCTTAAACACTGGTATACACTGATTTATAAGGTCATATTGTAGGCTTAAACACTTATATACACTGATTTATAAGGCCATATTGTAGGCTTAAACACCGGTATACACTGATTTATAAGGTCATATTGTAGGATTAAACCCCGGTATACACTGATTTATAAGGTCATATTGTAGGCTTAAACACTGGTATACACTGATTTATAAGGCCATATTGTAGGCTTAAACACCGGTATACACTGATTTATAAGGTCATATTGTAGGATTAAACCCCGGTATACACTGATTTATAAGGCCATATTGTAGGCTTAAACACCGGTATACACTGATTTATAAGGTCATATTGTAGGATTAAACCCCGGTATACACTGATTTATAAGGTCATATTGTAGGCTTAAACACTGGTATACACTGATTTATAAGGCCATATTGTAGGCTTAAACACCGGTATACACTGATTTATAAGGTCATATTGTAGGATTAAACCCCGGTATACACTGATTTATAAGGTCATATTGTAGGATTAAACACTGGTATACACTGATTTATAAGGTCATATTGTAGGCTTAAACACTGGTATACACTGATTTATAAGGTCATATTGTAGGATTAAACCCCGGTATACACTGATTTATAAGGTCATATTGTAGGATTAAACCCCGGTATACACTGATTTATAAGGTCATATTGGATAAAATGCCACTTTATCTCTGTTCTTTTTGAGTCAGATCAGTAGATAAATATCAGTTACGGTCCCATTCTGATTTACTTCTAACAGTACCAAACATTAGAACAGGTCATGGTAGAAATAGCTTTAGTTACATTTTAAAATGTGATGATCTAGTTTCGTTGGTGGAGTTTAAACACTTGATCGATGTATATATGTCATAGAAGAGTGTAAATGTCTTTAAGACAGCTGTTTTTAGTCAAGGTGTTTGTGTTTTTAAACGTAAAATGTCATTGTTGTACTGTATGTGTGTTTATAGTTTTGTTTAATGTTGTGTTAGTGTATGCAAGTTGTTTTGTCTGAAAACGTTGTTCCCCCTGCTGCTATTGGACCAGGTCTCTCTTGGAAAAGAGATGTTATCTCAATGAGGAAAAAAACTGTTCATATAAAAGGTAAAAAAACTAAATGAGTACAGTTATTTATATATATCACATTATTGTGGACAGTCGGGTTAATATAATAGTTGGATTAAAACGTTTACATGCTTTGCAAGAAGACGGATTCCCCTAATCATCCTGTTTCCATGGACACATCTGAAATCAGTCTGCCTGATGGTACTCTGATGAAAGCAGAACATCAACAATCAGAATAAACATTCTACCACAGCAACTGTCATTTTTAGGAAGCATATTTGACTCTGAGTTCAGACATATAAAGTTTGTATGTGAAAACTACTTCTAAGAAGGATAAAGCCAGTAGTTCTGAACTCACTTCCCTCATGGAACTAACACATGACCAGATTAAACACACCTCTGGAACTAACACAGGACCAGATTAAATACACCTCTGGAACTAACACAGGACCAGATTAAATACACCTCTGGAACTAACACACGAGCAGATTAAATACACCTCTGGAACTAACACACGAGCAGATTAAATACACCTCTGGAACTAACACAGGACCAGATTAAATACACCTCTGGAACTAACACACGAGCAGATTAAATACACCTCTGGAACTAACACAGGACCAGATTAAATACACCTCTGGAACTAACACAGGACCAGATTAAATACACCTCTGGAACTAACACAGGACCAGATTAAATACACCTCTGGAACTAACACACGAGCAGATTAAATACACCTCTGGAACTAACACACGAGCAGATTAAATACACCTCTGGAACTAACACACGAGCAGATTAAATACACCTCTGGAACTAACACAGGACCAGATTAAATACACCTCTGGAACTAACACAGGACCAGATTAAATACACCTCTGGAACTAACACACGAGCAGATTAAATACACCTCTGGAACTAACACACGAGCAGATTAAATACACCTCTGGAACTAACACACGAGCAGATTAAATACACCTCTGGAACTAACACACGAGCAGATTAAATACACCTCTGGAACTAACACACGAGCAGATTAAATACACCTCTGGAACTAACACACGAGCAGATTAAATACACCTCTGGAACTAACACACGACCAGATTAAATACACCTCTGGAACTAACACAGGACCAGATTAAATACACCTCTGGAACTAACACAGGACCAGATTAAATACACCTCTGGAACTAACACAGGAGCAGATTAAATACACCTCTGGAACTAACACAGGACCAGATTAAATACACCTCTGGAACTAACACAGGACCAGATTAAATACACCTCTGGAACTAACACAGGACCAGATTAAATACACCTCTGGAACTAACACAGGACCAGATTAAATACACCTCTGGAACTAACACACGAGCAGATTAAATACACCTCTGGAACTAACACAGGACCAGATTAAATACACCTCTGGAACTAACACAGGACCAGATTAAATACACCTCTGGAACTAACACACGAGCAGATTAAATACACCTCTGGAACTAACACACGACCAGATTAAATACACCTCTGGAACTAACACAGGACCAGATTAAATACACCTCTGGAACTAACACACGACCAGATTAAATACACCTCTGGAACTAACACAGGACCAGATTAAATACACCTCTGGAACTAACACAGGACCAGATTAAATACACCTCTGGAACTAACACACGAGCAGATTAAATACACCTCTGGAACTAACACACGACCAGATTAAATACACCTCTGGAACTAACACAGGACCAGATTAAATACACCTCTGGAACTAACACACAACCAGATTAAATACACCTCTGGAACTAACACACGACCAGATTAAATACACCTCTGGAACTAACACAGGACCAGATTAAATACACCTCTGGAACTAACACACGAGCAGATTAAATACACCTCTGGAACTAACACACGACCAGATTAAATACACCTCTGGAACTAACACACGACCAGATTAAATACACCTCTGGAACTAACACACGACCAGATTAAATACACCTCTGGAACTAACACACGACCAGATTAAATACACCTCTGGAACTAACACACGACCAGATTAAATACACCTCTGGAACTAACACACGACCAGATTAAATACACCTCTGGAACTAACACACGACCAGATTAAATACACCTCTGGAACTAACACACGACCAGATTAAATACACCTCTGGAACTAACACACGACCAGATTAAATACACCTCTGGAGTGCAGATTAAGGTGTTTACATGTCCTAATAATATGACAGATTGCTCAGAAAAAAAACAGGTGCTTTAATATTCATACGCTTACTTTGATTTTGACCTTTGGCCGATTAAGATAAGCAGTGTAAAGAGTTCACATGACTATTGCATAATCTGCCTACTGCCATAATCAGTTCACCATCGAATGATTACTGTGCATGTAAACATACCTAATGAGGTTTTAGAAGTGCATTCAATTCAGTGATTCAACAACGCTCTCTAGGAATCTTGTCTGTCCTCTCACTGAGGAGTACAGCCACTCTACTCTAGAGTAGTACAAAAACCTTCAACTAAACCAGTCCAGGTAACCAGAGGTGGCAGGTAGACTAGTGGTTAAAGGGGGGCAGGTAGACTAGTGGTTAGAGGGGGGGCAGGTAGACTAGTGGTTAGAGGGGGGCAGGTAGACTAGTGGTTAGAGGGGGGCAGGTAGACTAGTGGTTAGAGGGGGGGGGGGGCAGGTAGACTAGTGGTTAGAGGGGGGCAGGTAGCCCAGAGGTTAGAGGGGGGCAGGTAGCCCAGAGGTTAGAGGGGGGCGGCAGGTAGACTAGTGGTTAGAGGGGGGCAGGTAGCCCAGAGGTTAGAGGGGGGCGGCAGATAGACTAGTGGTTAGAGGGGGGCAGGTAGCCCAGAGGTTAGAGGGGGGCGGCAGGTAGCCTAGTGGTTAGAGGGGGGCAGGTAGCCCAGAGGTTAGAGGGGGGCGGCAGGTAGCCTAGTGGTTAGAGGGGGGCAGGTAGCCTAGTGGTTAGAGCTTTGGACAAGTAACCGAAAGGTTGCAAGATTGAATCCCGAGTTGACAAGGTAAAAATCTGTCGTTCTGCCTCTGAACAGTTAATCCACTGTTCCCCCAGTAGGCCGTCGTTGAAAATAAGAATATGTTCTTAACTGACTTGCCTAGTTAAATAAAAGGTATTTAAAAAATAAACAAATAAATCAAACCCACCCCTCAGCTGTGTATTCACTAACCGACAGACTAGAACCCAGTCCAGCTCTTTGACCAGGGCTAATCACTGTTCCACATTGGATGATAAGAGGTTTGTCGTCAAATACAACCCAATAAACCAAGAGAATTAGCCATAACACAGAGGTCAGGTTTTACCTTGTCTTTACCAGAAACACAGAGAGACTGCTTTCAATATACGCTGGGAATGTGTGACAGCTTCTGGATCAATTTCGTTTTACATTTTTGTCATGGTAGAGCAAATGGAAAAGTCCATTCAGAAACAGTATGGGACTGGATCCAGGAAGTAAGCAGGACAAGCAGGTCACTTTCCCAGCGTATTAGAGGTCATTATAGTCCGACGTTTCAATGTTTACTGTTAATTCTGTGGTGAAATATGGATTAAACATTAGATTTAAATCGCATGGTGTACAAAGGTGAGTAACAATGCTCATTCAGTTTCTCCATTATATGGCCGTTGACTGGCTGTGTTGTCCAGAACGTAGGGGTATTATGGGCTGTGTTGTCCAGAACGTAGGGGTATTATGGGCTGTGTTGTCCAGAACGTAGGGGTATTATGGGCTGTGTTGTCCAGAACGTAGGGGTATTATGGGCTGTGTTGTCCAGAACGTAGGGGTATTATGGGCTGTGTTGTCCAGAACGTAGGGGTATTATGGGCTGTGTTGTCCAGAACGTAGGGGTATTATGGGCTGTGTTGTCCAGAACGTAGGGGTATTATGGGCTGTGTTGTCCAAAACGTAGGGGTATTATGGGCTGTGTTCTCCAGAACGTAGGGGTATTATGGGCTGTGTTGTCCAGAACGAAGGGGTATTATGGGCTGTGTTGTCCAGAACGAAGGGGTATTATGGGCTGTGTTGTCCAGAACGTAGGGGTATTATGGGCTGTGTCGTCCAGAACGTAGGGGTTTTATGGGCTGTGTTGTCCAGAACGTAGGAGAACTCTACATCAGGAGACATAGAGGAGGCCGTAGGAGGGCAACAGCCTCCGCCTTTGTGCAAGGAGGAGCAGGAGGAGCAGTGCCAGAGCCCTGCAAAATGACCTCCAGCAGGCCACAAATGTGCATGTGTCTGCTCAAACGGTCAGAAACAGACTCCATGAGGTGTGGTATGAGGGCCCGACGTCCACAGGTGGGGGTTGTGCTTACAGCCCAACACCGTGCAGGACGTTTGGCATTTGCCAGAGAACACCAAGATTGGTAAATTCGCCACTGGCGCCCTGTGCTCTTCACAGATGAAAGCAGGTTCACACTGAGCACGTGACAGAGTCTGGAGACGCCATGGAGAATGTTCTGCTGCCTGCAACATCCTCCAGCATGACCGGTTTGGCGGTGGGTCAGTCATGGTGTACGGTGTCATTTCTTTGGGGGGGCCGCACAGCCCTCCATGTGCTCGCCAGAGGTAGCCTGACTGCCATTAGGTACCGAGATGAGATCCTCAGACCCCTTGTGAGACCATATGCTGGTGCGGTTGGCCCTGGGTTCCTCCTAATGCAAGACAATGCTAGACCTCATGTGGCTGGAGTGTGTCAGCAGTTCCTGCAAGAGGAAGGCATTGCTGCTATGGACTGGCCCGCCTGTTCCCCAGACTGGAATCCAATTGAGCACATCTGGGACACCATGTCTCGCTCCATCCACCAACGCCACATTGCACCACAGACTGTCCAGGAGGTGGGGGATGCTTTAGTCCAGGTCTGGGAGGAGATCCCTCAGGAGACCATCCGCCACCTCATCAGGAGCATGCCCAGGCGTTGTAGGGAGGTCATACAGGCACGTGGAGGCCACACACACTCCTGAGGCTAATTTTGACTTGTTTTAAGGACATTACATCAAAGTTGGATCAGCCTGTAGTGTGGTTTTCCGCTTTAATTTTGAGTGTGACTCCAAATCCAGACCTCCATGGGTTGATAAATTTGATTTCCATTGATCATTTTTGTGTGGTTTTGTTGTCAGCACATTCAACTATGTAAATAAAAAAGTATTTAATAAGAATATTTAATTCATTCAGATCTAGGATGTGTTATTTTAGTGTTCCCATTTTTTTGAGCAGTGTATGATAAACAGAGAGTAGCAGCTGCGTAAAAGAAGGGTTGGGAGGGGGCACACAATGCAAATAGTCCGGGTAACCATCTGGTTACATGTTCAGGAGTCTTATGGCTTGGGGGTAAAAACTGTTGAGAAGCCTTTTTGTCCTAGACTTGGCACTCCGGTACCGCTTGCCATGCGGTAGTAGAGCGAACAGTCTATGACTGGGGGTGGCTGGGGTCTTTTTTTAGGGCCTTCCTTTGACACCACCTGGTATAGAGGTCCTGGATGACAGGAAGCTTAGCCCCAGTGATGTACTGGGCCGTACGCACTACCCTCTGAAGTGCCTTGCGGTCAGAGGCCGAGCAATTGCCGTACCAGACAGTGATGCAACCAGTCAAGATGCTCTCTGTTGCAGCTGTAGAACCTTTGAGGATCTTAGGACCCATGCCAAATCGTTTTTAGTTTCCTGAGGGGGAATAGGTTTGGTCGTGCCCTCTTCACGACTGTCTTGGTGTGTTTGGACCATTCTAGTTTGTTGTTGATGTGGACACCAAGGATCTTGAAGCTCTCGGGTGCGCACCTGGTGCTAACGAGCTATACGTGCTAAAGTCTAACCTCTAAATATTAATTTAAATATTAAGTTAAAGTCCAAAGCATGTAACAGTGCACTAAGTGAAAAAAACTAAGCCAATACTCTTGCTCAAGTTAAAATATCATCTCTCTAATAAAAAAGTCACTCCTCGACAAATCTTTTGATGTAGGGTGGTGTTTCACCCCCAAGTTGCCCTACAAGTGCATCTAACCCCACTCACAGCCAACAGTTCAGAGTTTACAAATAAATCTGGTAGGAAAGCTGGGATTCCCCTCTAACAAAGGCCATTAAAACCAATTTTATTTTGTTTTGTTTTTCGCAATTGTGCATTTGTCTGCTTGTCAGAGTGCACTTTTCTCTCGTTATGCCACCACCAGAAGACTATTTATCTCACGTAGAACACAACAACAACAAGCCGACGAGCAGTTTCTCTCTCGTTATGCCACTCATAACTTGTCAGCCACAGGAGGTTGGTGGAACCTTAATTGGGAAGGACGGACTCGTGGTAATGGCTGGAGCGGAATGATACCAGACACAGGGTTCCCATGGTTCCCATGTACACCAAACACAGGATTCCCATGTACACCAGACACAGGGTTCCCATGGTTCCCATGTACACCAAACACAGGGTTCCCATGGTTCCCATGTACACCAAACACATGGTTCCCATGGTTCCCATGTACACCAAACACAGGGTTCCCATGGTTCCCATGTACACCAAACACAGGGTTCCCATGGTTCCCATGTGTTTGATGCCATTCCATTCACTCCGTTCCAGCCATTATTATGAGCAATCCTCCCCTCAGCAGACTACACTGATGTCAGCTAACAAGTTTTGGATTGGTAAATAGCATAGCCAGCTATCTAAAAGTGTAGTAATCATGGCTGAATACACAGGGGCCCTAACCTACAGGGGGAGCCCATTGATTTTGTTAGTCACCCTGACCTACAGGGGGAGCCCATTGATTGTGTTAGTCACCCTGACCTACAGAGGAAGCCCATTGATTTTGATAGTCACCCTGACCTCCAAGGGGGACCCCCAAAAGGCTTGGCCCGTCTCTGGGCCCATGCTCTGGTCAAAAGTAGTGCACCATAATGGAAAAGAGTTCCAATAAGAATGTAGTCTCTGTGTTCTAACTCTGCACCATAATGGGAAAAGAGTTCCAATAAGAATGTAGTCTCTGTGTTCTAACTCTGCACCATAATGGGAAAAGAGTTCCAATAAGAATGTAGTCTCTGTGTTCTAACTCTGCACCATAATGGGAAAGGGTTCCAATAAGAATGTAGTCTCTGTGTTTTAACTCTGCACCATAATGGGAAAAGAGTTCCAATAAGAATGTAGTCTCTGTGTTCTAACTCTGCACCATAATGGGAAAAGAGTTCCAATAAGAATGTAGTCTCTGTGTTCTAACTCTGCACCATAATGGAAAAGGGTTCCAATAAGAATGTAGTCTCTGTGTTCTAACTCTGCACCATAATGGGAAAAGAGTTCCAATAAGAATGTAGTCTCTGTGTTCTAACTCTGCACCATAATGGGAAAAGAGTTCCAATAAGAATGTAGTCTCTGTGTTCTAACTCTGCACCACAATGGGAAAAGAGTTCCAATAAGAATGTAGTCTCTGTGTTCTAACTCTGCACCATAATGGGAAAAGAGTTCCAATAAGAATGTAGTCTCTGTGTTCTAACTCTGCACCATAATGGGAAAAGAGTTCCAATAAGAATGTAGTCTCTGTGTTCTAACTCTGCACCACAATGGGAAAAGAGTTCCAATAAGAATGTAGTCTCTGTGTTCTAACTCTGCACCATAATGGGAAAAGAGTTCCAATAAGAATGTAGTCTCTGTGTTCTAACTCTGCACCATAATGGAAAAGAGTTCCAATAAGAATGTAGTCTCTGTGTTCTAACTCTGCACCATAATGGGAAAAGAGTTCCAAATAAGAATGTAGTCTCTGTGTTCTAACTCTGCACCATAATGGGAAAAGAGTTCCAATAAGAATGTAGTCTCTGTGTTCTAACTCTGCACCATAATGGGAAAAGAGTTCCAATAAGAATGTAGTCTCTGTGTTCTAACTCTGCACCATAATGGGAAAAGAGTTCCAATAAGAATGTAGTCTCTGTGTTCTAACTCTGCACCATAATGGGAAAAGAGTTCCAATAAGAATGTAGTCTCTGTGTTCTAACTCTGCACCACAATGGGAAAAGAGTTCCAATAAGAATGTAGTCTCTGTGTTTTAACTCTGCACCATAATGGGAAAAGAGTTCCAATAAGAATGTAGTCTCTGTGTTCTAACTCTGCACCATAATGGGAAAAGAGTTCCAATAAGAATGTAGTCTCTGTGTTGTAACTCTGCACCACAATGGGAAAAGAGTTCCAAATAAGAATGTAGTCTCTGTGTTCTAACTCTGCACCACAATGGGAAAAGAGTTCCAATAAGAATGTAGTCTCTGTGTTCTAACTCTGCACCATAATGGAAAAGAGTTCCAATAAGAATGTAGTCTCTGTGTTCTAACTCTGCACCATAATGGAAAAGAGTTCCAATAAGAATGTAGTCTCTGTGTTCTAACTCTGCACCATAATGGGAAAAGAGTTCCAATAAGAATGTAGTCTCTGTGTTCTAACTCTGCACCATAATGGGAAAAGAGTTCCAATAAGAATGTAGTCTCTGTGTTCTAACTCTGCACCATAATGGGAAAAGAGTTCCAATAAGAATGTAGTCTCTGTGTTCTAACTCTGCACCATAATGGGAAAAGGGTTCCAATAAGAATGTAGTCTCTGTGTTCTAACTCTGCACCATAATGGGAAAAGAGTTCCAATAAGAATGTAGTCTCTGTGTTCTAACTCTGCACCATAATGGGAAAAGGGTTCCAATAAGAATGTAGTCTCTGTGTTCTAACTCTGCACCACAATGGGAAAAGAGTTCCAATAAGAATGTAGTCTCTGTGTTCTAACTCTGCACCATAATGGGAAAGGGTTCCAATAAGAATGTAGTCTCTGTGTTCTAACTCTGCACCATAATGGGAAAGGGTTCCAATAAGAATGTAGTCTCTGTGTTCTAACTCTGCACCATAATGGGAAAAGAGTTCCAATAAGAATGTAGTCTCTGTGTTCTAACTCTGCACCATAATGGGAAAAGAGTTCCAATAAGAATGTAGTCTCTGTGTTCTAACTCTGCACCATAATGGGAAAAGAGTTCCAATAAGAATGTAGTCTCTGTGTTCTAACTCTGCACCATAATGGGAAAGGGTTCCAATAAGAATGTAGTCTCTGTGTTCTAACTCTGCACCATAATGGGAAAAGAGTTCCAATAAGAATGTAGTCTCTGTGTTCTAACTCTGCACCATAATGGGAAAGGGTTCCAATAAGAATGTAGTCTCTGTGTTCTAACTCTGCACCATAATGGGAAAGGGTTCCAATAAGAATGTAGTCTCTGTGTTCTAACTCTGCACCATAATGGGAAAGGGTTCCAATAAGAATGTAGTCTCTGTGTTCTAACTCTGCACCATAATGGGAAAAGAGTTCCAATAAGAATGAAGTTTCTGAGAAAAGCGTGTCTTGACAAAGATGTGTAGTTTACTGTAGGTTAGTAGGCTCTCCAGTCATTTGAATGGGGAACATGCTGATTTCACAACAGAGCTGTGTATATTATCATCTGAATATCACTGTGCTAAACAGAGGGAACAATGGCCCTACGCATTCAGATCACCCACAAGGACCCTTGTGTGTTTAACTGTACATATGAAATACACTACAACACTACACAGAGGAAGGTTCTCTGTTTCCAGAGAACACATAGTGAAGGGCTCATCCACAACATGCATAACTGAGCCTATATGTCATGCATGGAGAGTAATGGATAGTAATACCAACCTAAACATGCATTTCATGGATGCGTATGATCCAGTCAAATGAAAGAGGTTTATAATATATATATGTTACAGTGGAGGCTGGTGGGAGGAGCTATAGGAGGACGGGCTCATTGTAATGGCTGGAACACATCAACCATATGGAAACCACATGTTCGGCTCCTTTCCTTCAATACCATTCCAGCCATTACAATGGGCCCATCCTCCTATAGCCCCTCCCACTGATGGGTTATAAAAATACTAATTCATAGCCTAGTGGCCCGTTATGTTCAATTTGCATGGGCCTAATGTCTTATGGACTCAACAACCACACAACGTTGAGATGGGATTTTTTTCAGGATTTGTGAGTTATACTTGTATCCTCTGATTAATAATGTCCTTCCTGCTCATCTCAAGTAATGGCTGACAGCATCATATCCTTTTAGAAGACGTGTAAACAGTATTACCCAGCAACACAGATCGTGATGCGAGTCATTTCTGCAGAATACTGAATTGAATACAACTGGAATTTTTCTGAAAATATTCGGCTAGGCCTTCTACTGCAAGCTCAACCTTTTGATTTCTGACTGATGCCCTTCTCTTGCCCGTTACAATTTAACGCACTACGCAAAAATAATGCTCAACACGATACTCCCAAAATGATTCAGCATTCATGGGGGGAGTCATAGCCTGAAGTCGGTTTACCTCTCGGGCTCGTGTCCTGCAGGTACGAAGGCGGTCCCGACGGTGTGACATTCCCAGAGTTCGGTGCTGAGAGCAGCGGGGACCGTTCATCCATGCCTTCGTCGGCCATGGCGGCAGCAGTTCACCCAAACCAGACGAATAAACACCGAGAAGAAGTAGAGCCGATGCGGCGGAGCCTCTCCTCTGGCCAGTGTTTCCTTGGGAGGGGGCGGCCAGCAGATCCGTGGTAGCCTACTGCTCCGGAGAGGGCACTTCCTCGGAGGTGGAGCTACACAGACCTCAACGGGACCGGGTGGGAGGGTTGTGAGCGACTGAATGCAGAGAGAGCCAGACACCCCAACCCAACCCGTTCCCCCCAGGCACGGTGGTGGCATGCCTTTTAGTGGGCCTGAAAACTAGACTAAATCAGCAATTAATTCTTTGAGATACAGTTTACATCCTCCAGAATGAGGAATAATATACTACTATACCCTAGGGGCTACTGTAGACAGGCTATATTATACTGTATTATCTGTTTAAAAGATTCAACAAAACTATCCAAGAATATTCAATATTATATTCTGATCTTGGTGATGGATGAGGTGTAAAAGCGGTTTGGGTGTCTAGAAAAAAAAGCACAAAATAAATCCAATCAATGAACGATCTATTCTGTTTTATTCTATTCTGATCTATGTTTAACAGATAATAAAAACACACTCAAAGGACCTCTGGATGATATAGGTGTGTTTTCTAAAACAATGTGGTTTGGTCCCAGCAAAAGAGAATACATTATTGAAGATCTGCTACTTCTATCATTTTCACCTCCGTTACCAATAACATATTAAATCAGATCGATCATATCTCTACTAGCCATAACAAAAATATTAATTCAAATCATTCTGTGATTGATGTTGAAGACAGTATTTTTTTTAGACGTATTTGTTATTTTAATTAAGTTTCACTGACGTTTTGCTCATTGCCAATTCCATATAATCGGATATAATCGATCTTTGAGAAACCAACGTTTTAAAGATTCCTGAAAATAAGGAAATCGAACCTAAGTTGAACCTGAAACAGCGATTTTGGACTTTTTGGACAAAAATAAAAACGTTATTCGACTAGAACCTAAAGGCCCTAACAAATCAACTAAGGAAACTGTTGCGATATGATGACCAATAATATCGCGATACTTCAGTACCCGGAAGTGGATGGTGCTCAACACGTTTCAATTGTAATGGATGGCCAGCTGACGTAAACTTGTATCTGATATCAATAATGTTCCGATTCTACATAACAGCAAAACCATAACGTTGAATTGGATATATATATGTTACAGTATTTATAAAAGAACAAAAATACAGTCATGGAAGATGTAACGATAGAGACAGCCGAGGAGATCTTAGCCAAGCAACATCGCAAGGAGAAGAAGGACCTGCAAGGTTGGTAGCTAGATGTAGTGTTATGATTTACAATTTGTCTTTGCTAGCTAGCCACTTTGACAATGACTGTTTTAATCATTTGCAATTCAACATGTACTGGTAATCACGCTGTAGCATCCTGAGTGGGATAGATATGACATGCAGGCTGTTATGACCGTATGACTGCTGTAGGCTGTTATGACCGTATGACTGCTGTAGCATGTTGTTATGACCGTATGACTGCTGTAGGCTGTTGATATGACCGTATGACTGCTGTAGCATGTTGTTATGACCGTATGACTGCTGTAGCATGTTGTTATGACCGTATGACTGCTGTAGCATGTTGTTATGACCGTATGACTGCTGTAGGCTGTTGATATGACCGTATGACTGCTGTAGCATGTTGTTATGACCGTATGACTGCTGTAGGCTGTTGATATGACCGTATGACTGCTGTAGCATGTTGTTATGACCGTATGACTGCTGTAGCATGTTGTTATGACCGTATGACTGCTGTAGGCTGTTGATATGACCGTATGACTGCTGTAGCATGTTGTTATGACCGTATGACTGCTGTAGGATGTTGTTATGACCGTATGACTGCTGTAGCATGTTGTTATGACCGTATGACTGCTGTAGCATGTTGTTATGACCGTATGACTGCTGTAGGCTGTTGATATGACCGTATGACTGCTGTAGCATGTTATTATGACCGTATAACTGCTGTAGGATGTTGATATGACCGTATAACTGCTGTAGGATGTTATTATGACCGTATGACTGCTGTAGGCTGTTGTTATGGACGTATGACTGCTATAGGCTGTTATGACCGTATGACTGCTGTAGGCTGTTGTTATGGACGTATGACTGCCTTAGGCTGTTGTTATGGACGTATGACTGCCTTAGGCTGTTGTTATGGACGTATGACTACTGTAGAATATTGTGATATGTTAAAGGCGGACATAAACCACTCATAAATGTTTCAGCTAAAATCCAGAGCATGAAAAATGCTGTCCCCAAAAATGACAAGAAGAGGCGTAAACAGCTGACTGAGGACATTGTGAAGCTGGAGGCAGAGCTGAATCAGAAACACAACGAGGAGCTCCAACAACTGGACTCGTCAGGAGAGAAGATGGTAACTGTTGTCTACATATCAGCCATACTGATGACCAATCAAATCTGTTGTCGACATATCAGCCATACTGATGACCAATCAAATCTGTTGTCGACATATCAGCCATACTGATGACCAATCAAATCTGTTGTCTACATATCAGCCATACTGATGACCAATCAAATCTGTTGTCTACATATCAGCCATACTGATGACCAATCAAATCTGTTGTCTACATATCAGCCATACTGATGACCAATCAAATCTGTTGTCTACATATCAGCCATACTGATGAACAATCAAATCTGTTGTCTACATATCAGCCATACTGATGACCAATCAAATCTGTTGTCTACATATCAGCCATACTGATGACCAATCAAATCTGTTGTCTACATATCAGCCATACTGATGAACAATCAAATCTGTTGTCTACATATCAGCCATACTGATGACCAATCAAATCTGTTGTCGACATATCAGCCATACTGATGACCAATCAAATCTGTTGTCTACATATCAGCCATACTGATGACCAATCAAATCTGTTGTCTACATATCAGCCATACTGATGAACAATCAAATCTGTTGTCTACATATCAGCCATACTGATGAACAATCAAATCTGTTGTCTACATATCAGCCATACTGATGACCAATCAAATCTGTTGTCTACATACCAGTGGTTATATACTTTAGTAGTAGGCCTTCTTGGTAACCCAAAGGTCACTGGTTTGAAATCCTGGAGCCGACAACGTGAAAAATCTCACCACCTGTGCTCACATGAATGTTTTGATGATTGTACTTAAGCTCGTTCAGAGCTAGGGGGGAAAGCTCTCCAGGTCCCTGCCCCTGCTGCTTGGAATGAGCTTCAGAAGTTCCTGAAATTACAGAAGCTCGTTCCTTTAAGTTAGTTTAAAGGTTAAACACTATGATGGAAAATGAAGTGGGGGGGGGTCAATGTTTTGACTCCTAGTTGCACCACACTTTCCCAACCCAACTTTCTGTTCAATGTATGTTCTCTTAACTGTAGTGCTTTGTGTTTTATGTTGTGAATGTGTCTTCAGCGTTGTTTTCTGCTATTTTGGCCAGGTATCTCTTGGAAAAGAGATCGTTTATCTCAATGCGACTAACCTGATCATAAAAATAATAAGAAACTTGATCAAGGCATTTAACCCCAATTTCTCTAGGGGCGCTTGACAATGGTGACCCTGGCTGCGACTCAAAGTTATTATAGTAAACAGAAAAAATGAAACCAAAACTATTCATGAAGAAACTATTTGGTAAACTGAAATAAAAATAATTAACAAATCCGCTTGAAAACTACAACGATACTGAAAATATATCTTTGACTCAAACTAAATAAAAATCATCATGAATTATGTTGCATGTTAGAATTGTACCTGAAGTCTAGAAGAAATTCTAATGGGGTTTCAAAGGTGTTTTCAATTATAATATTTTTTGGGGGGGGAGTTTAAGGTACTTCATCTGGTGAGTAAATAATTATGTGTCCAGAAGATGGCGATGTTTCCTAGCTTGTGCATCACTATCACTACAGGGGAAATCGGCTAAGTAGCTAAATTCTTCTTACATGTGCTACTCAAGTTAAAAAGCATTGGATTGTTGTGAACATGTATGAGAGAGTTTCCTTATACCATAATGATTTGCACTGGTCTTTTATTTATAGGCACTATTCCTTTTCAAATCAAAGTCACATTGAGATTGACATTATTAATAACCTATCCTATCACCTGACCCATCACCTGATGTCATACCGAAGACTATCTGTATACTGACAAGAGGCAGGAGTCAATACTCTAATAATGGGAATAAATGTCCGCAAAGGCAGAAAGCAGGCGGGAGGAGGTGGGAGCAGGCTGTAACATTCTAGCCAATGAGAGGGCAGATTTGCATGTGAACAACAGGCACAACTCCGATCAAATGTTTTTTTTCCTCGAAGATGCCACGTGCGATCACTTATATCATTACGTGCGTTACAACCTAAACATTACCAAACGTCTATTCAATCAAATAAGCCACACGTAGCAAATTATCAATTACATTTTATGTTGACCAAATTCATCACTCTCTTATTGACCTGCATTCAAAAAATCTCCAATTCCGCTGGTTAACGCTGTATTTTCGGCGGACAGATTTTTTCAGAGCGGTCAAATCTCTATGTTCACCTCTTCCTCTCTGGTATTACTGCCCCCCATTTGCAAGACATTCCAAAAAAACTACTTCCAATAATAAAACGAATAGAAATAAAAACTCATATAACACAACACTATAATAACCTTTCTGTGACCCTTCTCCCTGATAACCTTGCTGTGACCCCACACCCTCCCTGATAACCTTGCTGTGACCCCACACCCTCCCTGATAACCTTGCTGTGATCCCACTCCCTCCCTGATAGCCTTGCCGTGACCCCACACCCTGATAACCTTGCCGTGACCCCACACCCTCCCTGATAACCTTGCCATGACCCCACTCCCTTCCTGATAACCTTGCCGTGGCCCCACACCCTGATAATCTTGCCGTGACCCCACACCCTCACTGATAACCTTGCTGTGACCCCACACCCTCCCTGATAACCTTGCCGTGACCCCACACCCTGATAACCTTGCTGTGACCCCACACCCTGATAACCTTGCCGTGACCCCGCTCCCTGATAACCTTGCCTTGACCCCACACCCTCCCTGATAACCTTGCTGTGACCCCACACCCTGACAACCTTGCCGTGACCCCACACCCTCCCTGATAACCTTGCTGTGACCCCACACACTCCCTGATAACCTTGCTGTGACCCCACATCCTGATAACCTTGCTGTGACCCCACTCCCTCCCTGATAACCTTGCCATGACCCCACACCCTCCCTGATAACCTTGCCGTGACCCCACGCCCTCCCTGATAACCTTGCTGTGACCCCACACCCTGATAACCTTGCTGTGACCCCACACCCTGATAACCTTGCTGTGACCCCACTCCCTCCCTGATAACCTTGCTGTGACCCCACACCCTGATAACCTTGCCATGACCCCACTCCCTCCCTGATAACCTTGCCATGACCCCACTCCCTCCCTGATAACCTTGCCATGACCCCACACCCTCCCTGATAACCTTGCCATGACCCCACTCCCTCCCTGATAACCTTGCTGTGACCCCACACCCTGATAACCTTGCTGTGACCCCACACCCTGATAACCTTGCTGTGACCCCACTCCCTCCCTGATAACCTTGCTGTGACCCCACACCCTGATAACCTTGCCATGACCCCACTCCCTCCCTGATAACCTTGCCATGACCCCACACCCTCCCTGATAACCTTGCCATGACCCCACTCCCTCCCTGATAACCTTGCTGTGATCCCACACCCTGATAACCTTGCTGTGACCCCACACCCTCCCTGATAACCTTGCTGTGACCCCACACCCTGATAACCTTGCCATGACCCCACTCCCTCCCTGATAACCTTGCCATGACCCCACACCCTCCCTGATAACCTTGCCATGACCCCACTCCCTCCCTGATAACCTTGCTGTGACCCCACACCCTGATAACCTTGCCATGACCCCACTCCCTCCCTGATAACCTTGCCATGACCCCACACCCTCCCTGATAACCTTGCCGTGACCCCACACCCTCCCTGATAACCTTGCCGTGACCCCACACCCTCCCTGATAACCTTGCTGTGACCCCACACCCTGATAACCTTGCCGTGACCCCACACCCTCCCTGATAACCTTGCCGTGACCCCACACCCTCCCTGATAACCTTGCTGTGACCCCACACCCTCAGGGAGTTGGGATATGTGAGGAACACATTTCCATTTCACACTTGAACAAGTGTCTTAACAGGGCAAATATAAGCACCCCCAAAATGATTCATTATAATTATAACATATTTGTGTCTGTGTGTGAATATCATGTTATTTTTTACCTGTTATTTTATTTCATGGGATCATTATTGTCATCACCGGCCACAATCTTCAGTTGTAGATAATCACACAGATAAAAAACTTGTCGTGTTTTAATAACAGAAATATATATACCTCCTTCTCTAAGGTGGACAAGGTTGTGAATGGAGTAGAGTCCCTGGCTTTGGAAGGAGAGGAGGAGCAGAAAGATGCCAAACAAGGGGGAGGTCCATCCAAGGCACAGAAGAGACGGGTGAGCTCTACAGCATTGTGCCAGTACATCTTTACGTATTGCCATTCAATAAGCCCTAAACTCCTGCTGTTTTTTGTCAAATTCTCTCATTTACCAGGTGCAATAAGATGAGATTCATGTAATCCTTAATTTAGTTTCCCATTGGAGTTCAAGTCCCATGTATGTCCTCCCTGCGCTCTCTGAACCCTCCCAGGACAAGAAGGCAGCCGCGGAGAAGGAGAGAGAGCGTCGTATAGCGGAGGCTGAGGTGGAGAACCTGTCTGGGCTGCGACACCAGGAGGGACTGAAGTTGTCCCAGAAACTGGTGGAGCGCCAGCTGCAGATCAGGGAGATTTCCTCAGGTAGGACCCGCAGCGAGGTGGGGTGTAGGACCCGCAGGGGGGGGGGGGGGGGGGGGGGGGGGGGGGGTGTAGGACCCGCAGGGGGGGTGTAGGACCCTACAGGGGGGTTGTAGGACCCGCAGCGAGGTGGGGGTGTAGGACCCGCAGGGGGGGGGGGGGGGGGGGGGGGTGGCGGTAGGCCCCGCAGTGAGGGGGTTGGCGGTAGGACCCGCAGTGAGGGGGTTGGCGGTAGGACCCGCAGCATGGGGGGTGGCGGTAGGAACCGCAGTGAGGGGGGGAGGCGGTAGGAACCGCAGCGAGGGGGGGGTGGCGGTAGGAACCGCAGCGAGGGGGGGAGGCGTTAGGAACCGCAGTGAGGGGGTTGGCGGTAGGACCCGCAGCAGGGGGGGTGGCGGTAGGAACCGCAGTGAGGGGGGGAGGCGGTAGGAACCGCAGTGAGGGGGTTGTCGGTAGGACCCACAGTGAGGGTGGGCGGCGGTAGGACCCGCAGCGAGGGGGGGTGGCGGTAGGAACCGCGGCGAGGGGGGGTGGCTGTAGGAACCGCAGCGAGGGGGGGTGGCGGTAGGAACCGCAGCAAGGGGGGGGGGGGGCGGTAGGAACCGCAGCGAGGGGGGGAGGCGGTAGGAACCGAAGCGAGGGGGGGGTGGCGGTAGGAACCGCAGCGAGGGGGGGAGGCGGTAGGAACCGCAGCGAGGGGGGGGTGGCGGTAGGAACCGCAGCGAGGGGGGGAGGCGTTAGGAACCGCAGTGAGGGGGTTGGCGGTAGGACCCGCAGCAGGGGGGGTGGCGGTAGGAACCGCAGTGAGGGGGGGAGGCGGTAGGAACCGCAGTGAGGGGGTTGTCGGTAGGACCCACAGTGAGGGTGGGCGGCGGTAGGACCCGCAGCGGGGGGGGTGGCGGTAGGAACCGCGGCGAGGGGGGGTGGCGGTAGGAACCGCAGCGAGGGGGGGTGGTGGTAGGAACCGCAGCAAGGGGGGGGGGGGGGCGGTAGGAACCGCAGCGAGGGGGGGTGGCGGTAGGACCCGCAGTGAGGGGGGGTGGCGGTAGGACCCGCAGTGAGGGTGGGTGGCGGTAGGACCCGCAGTGAGGGTGGGTGGCGGTAGGACCCGCAGTGAGGGTGGGTGGCGGTAGGAACCGCAGTGAGGGGGGGTGGCGGTAGGACCCGCAGTGAGGGTGGGTGGTGGTAGGAACCGCAGTGAGGGTGGGTGGCGGTAGGAACCGCAGTGAGGGGGGGTGGCGGTAGGAACCGCAGTGAGGGGGGGAGGCGGTAGGAACCGCAGTGAGGGGGTTGGCGGTAGGACCCGCAGTGAGGGGGTTGGCGGTTGGAACCGCAGTGAGGGAGGGTGGCGGTAGGAACCGCAGCGAGGGGGGATGGCGGTAGGAACCGCAGTGAGGGGGGGAGGCGGTAGGACCCGCGGTGAGGGGGGGTGGCGGTAGGAACCGCAGTGAAGGGGTTTGGGGTAGGACCCGCAGTGAGGGGTTGGCGGTAGGACCCGCAGTGAGGGGGTTGGCGGTAGGAACCTCAGCGAGGGTGGGCGGTGGTAGGACCCGCAGTGAGGGGGGTTGGCGGTAGGAACCGCAGCGAGGGGGGGTGGCGGTAGGAACCGCAGTGAGGGTGGGCGGCGGTAGGACCCGCAGTGAGGGGGGTTGGCGGTAGGACCCGCAGTGAGGGGGTTGGCGGTAGGACCCGCAGTGAGGGTGGGCGGCGGTAGGAACCGCAGTGAGGGGGTTGGCGGTAGGACCCGCAGTGAGGGTGGGCGGCGGTAGGACCCGCAGCGAGGGGGGGTGGCGGTAGGAACCGCAGTGAGGGGGTTGGCGGTAGGAACCGCAGTGAGGGGGTTGGAGGTAGGACCCGCAGTGAGGGGGTTGGCGGTAGGAACCGCAGTGAGGGGGGGGAGACGGTAGGACCCGCAGTGAGGGGGTTGGCGGTAGGAACCGCAGTGAGGGGGGGAGACGGTAGGACCCGCAGTGAGGGGGGAGGCGGTAGGACCCGCAGTGAGGGGGGGAGGCGGTAGGACCCGCAGTGAGGGGGGGAGGCGGTAGGACCCGCAGTGAGGGGGTTGGCGGTAGGAACCGCAGTGAGGGGGTTGGCGGTAGGACCCGCAGTGAGGGGGGGAGGTGGTAGGAACCGCAGTGAGGGGGTTGGCGGTAGGAATCGCAGTGAGGGGGTTGGCAGTAGGACCCGCAGTGAGGGGGAGGGGGGGTGGCCTGGCGGTTAGAGAATCAGGCCAGCAAATGGAGGGTTGTTTCAAATGAGCAAGGCACTTTCTTAGGGACGTGTGTGTCTCGGCGGGGGTGGGGGGGGGGGGGGTTCGGGTCGTGAGCATAAAGACTCCATTTCATTCCCTGCAAGTTAATGCTAAGGAAACCCTCCCTCAGATGGTCACTGTATGTACCGCGCTGTGGAGGACCAGTTGGGGCAGCATGGCTTAGGTCTGACCCTGAAGGACCTCCGGGCCCAAACCGCTCAGCACATGAGGAGCCACACAGACGACTTCCTTCCCTTCCTCACCAACACCAACACAGGGGACATGTACACGCCTGGTGAGGACGAACTGTTCTGTTCACTACGGGGACGGTTTAGTTAGACATTAAAGGGGGGTTTCCTCAGACACAGAGTAAGCCTGGTCGAGAACTAAAAAAAAAAACACGATCAGGGGCAAGAACCTTTTATTGAAATAGCTTTTCAGTTCAGGACATAACTTAATGTGTGTCTAGAAAACCGTCTCTGTGTTTGATGTTGATGAGGTTTTGAATGGGTGATTCCTCACCAAACTAGAAAAGGAAATATATGATTTTCATGAAATGTAATCCGGCAAAAGCATTATTTTGTAGGAAGGATTCTTTTTTGACATTTTGTATCTTAAAGCATAATTGAGAAATAATTAATTGACGTTGTATTTGGTGCATTTTTGGCCTTACCCAGGCTATAATGCTTCATCTATAGATGCTACAAAGCAACAGTTGTTATGAGGGGGTGGCAGGTAGCCTAGTGGTTAGAGGGGGGGGGTAGCCTAGTGGTTAGAGGGGGGGGGTGGCAGGGTAGCCTAGTGGTTAGAGCGTTGGACTAGTAACCGGAAGGTTGCAAGTTCAAATCCCTCAGCTGTCGTTATGCCCCTGAAAAGGCAGTTAACCCACTGTTCCTAGACCAGTTAACCCACTGTTCCTAGGCCGTCATTGTAAATAAGAATTTGTTCCTAACTGACTTGCCTAGTTAAATAAAGGTTAAATAAATAAAATGAAGCTTTTTACCACTTGCTCTGTAATATGATTAGTATCAATAACAACTTTTCTTACATAAATATATTCAGCATCACTTGTGGTCCCTCTGCTGAGTCACTCCAGTGTATGATCACTACCTCTGTGTGTTTCCAGATGAGTCACTCCAGTGTATGATCACTACCTCTGTGTGTGTGTTTCCAGATGAGTCACTCCAGTGTGTGATCACTACCTCTGTGTGTGTTTCCAGATGAGTCACTCCAGTGTATGATCACTACCTCTGTGTGTTTCCAGATGAGTCACTCCAGTGTATGATCACTACCTCTGTGTGTGTTTCCAGATGAGTCACTCCAGTGTGTGATCACTACCTCTGTGTGTGTGTTTCCAGATGAGTCACTCCAGTGTGTGATCACTACCTCTGTGTGTGTGTTTCCAGATGAGTCACTCCAGTGTGTGATCACTACCTCTGTGTGTGTTTCCAGATGAGTCACTCCAGTGTGTGATCACTACCTCTGTGTGTTTCCAGATGAGTCACTCCAGTGTGTGATCACTACCTCTGTGTGTGTTTCCAGATGAGTCACTCCAGTGTGTGATCACTACCTCTGTGTGTTTCCAGATGAGTCACTCCAGTGTGTGATCACTACCTCTGTGTGTTTCCAGATGAGTTTGACAAGTATTGCAGTGATGTGGCAGACACGGCCGCCTGGGGTGGACAACTAGAGGTACTTTAAAAAAAACTTATTTCAACTTTATTTAACTATGGCGAGTTAATCCATTCAATCACTTGATCAATTTGTTTTTTTTATCAAAGGACCCAACAGAGCACCTTGTGTCATAAACGGTTTTATAATGATTTATACATGATCTATAAACTGTAAATTTACCTTTACAAACTACTTATAGTCAGCGTACCTTACTGTAAAATGGTACCAAAATGGGGTCAAATATACTCTGTGATTCATGTGTGCTGTTACTTTGTTTCCTAACAGCTGAGAGCTCTGACACAGGTCCTTCAACGGCCAATAGAAGTGCTCCAAGCTGATTCCCCAGCTATAATGATTGGAGAGGAGTTTGACAAGTCACCCATCACCCTTATGTTAGTACCATGTTAGTTAACCTCCATTCGGTTAGCACCATGTCAGTTAACCTCCATTCTGTTAGTACCATGTCAGTTAACCTCCATTCTGTTCTGTTAGTACCATGTCAGTTAACCTCCATTCTGAAAAACAAATGATTCAAATGATGGATTGTGCCATTAATTGTTTGCGATTTGTGTTTCAGTTACATGCGACATGCGTACAGACTGGGAGAACACTACAACTCAGTGGAACGTCTGAAAGACCCTGCTACTCAAGAGGAGACCTGAGGATCTCATTAAGTTCCGTTATAAAGAATGATAAAGTCAACTACACCGAATGAAAATGTAAACACAACGTGTAAAGTGTTGGTGTCATGAGCTGAAATAAAAGATCCCAGAAATGTTCCATACGCACAAAAAGCTTATTTCTCTCAAATTTTGTGCACAAATTTGTTTACATCCCTGTTAGTGAGCTCCTTTCCCAAGATAATCCATCCACCTGACACGTGTGGCATATCGAAAAAAGCTGCTTATACAGCATGGCCAGTACACAGGTGCACCTTGTGCTGGGGACAATAAAAGGCCACTCTAAAACGTGCAGTTTTGTCACACAACACAATGCCACAGATGTCTCAAATTTTGCGGGAGTGTGCAGTTGGCATGGTAACTGCAGGAATGTCCACCGGAGCCGTTGCCAGAGAAGTGAATGTTAACTTCTCTACCATAAGCCGCCTCCATTTTAGAGAATTTGGAAGTACGTCCAACCGGCCTCGCAACCTTCAAACCACGTGCATGGCGTTTTGTGGTCGAGCAGTTTGCTGATGTCAACGTTGTGAACCGAGTGCCCCATGGTGGTGGTGGGGTTAGGCTAATGGGTAGGCATAAGCTACGGACAACTAACACAATTTCATTTTATGGATAGCAATTTGAATGCACATACCGGGCGGGACGAGATCCTGAGGCCCATTTTTTTTTTTTTTTTTTTTAGGTATCTGTGACCAACAGATGCATATCTGTATTCCCGGTCTTGTGAAATCCATAGATTAGGACCTAATGAATTAATTTCAATTGATCGATTTCCTCATATGACCTGTAACGCCGTAAAATCAAGGACACTGTTGCATGTTGCGTTTTAGATTTTTGTTCGGTTTATCTATTTATTTATCGGTGTTATCAGATTTACAGGTTTACTGTCTAAATGAAGGGTTTGCCATCCATGGAATTTGATGAGAGAGGCAGAGGAGACTGAAAATAATTCCACCTAACTCTGTGGCGACTGAGAGAGTCGTTTGCCATCACAGTGAGCTGAGGAAGAATTGGAAGTAGCTTTTCCTTCATCGGATCTTGTGAATACTCCTGAAATCACCACGGAAATGTTATGTATTAAATATCGCTTTTTGGTGGTGTGATGTGCTGTTATTTCCTGTGACTGCAATATCAAAGGCCGATTGTCTTGTGTGTTGTGAATGCTGATGGACAATACAATTATCAAAATGGTTTTCAACTTAGTTTCATTTCCACTGGAAAGACATAAATGTAATTTAAAAAAAATAATAAACCAGAACATATTGTCATGTTGAATGTCCAATGTGCCAATTTGAGGCATTTTATTTCCCATTGATCGGGACACATTCAGAGGTTTAGCTCTTATAGCAGCTAGAATGGTTCTGAAGTTCAGACGAAACCAGAAGTAAACAGAAAAATAATATCCTAAAATAGAAACTGATTTCCAGCAGTGTCATCAAGCGTCTTGTTTCCATGGGAACCTGCCTCCCTTTGTGGGAGTTTTTTTTTTGTATCCTGTGTACCAAATCATGGCTAACCATCTGGTTATCAGACCTTTGAAAGCTAATTCCCAAATCGGTTCCAAGATTAACGCAGTACACTGACTGTATAAAACGTTATGAACACCTGCTCTTTCCATGACATAGACTGACCAGGTGAATCCAGGTGAAAGCTATGATCCCTTATTTGATGTCACTTGTTAAATCCACTTCAAATCAGAACACCTTAAATAGCCATCACTATCAGCTACCACCCGGTTACTCAACCCTGCACCTTAGAGGCTTCTGCCCTATGTGCATAGACATGGAACCACTGGCCACATTAATAATAGAACACTAGGTCACTTTAATAATGTTTACATACTGTTTTACTCATCTCGTGCCTTTGGAAAATATTGGATCGGGTTCAAGTCCGGGTTCTGGCTGGGCCACTGAAGGACAGTCATAGACTGTGCCCCCAGGAGGGAAAGAGGTTGGGCCATCCTAGAAATGTTTTAGAGTATTATAATATATACCATTTAGCAGATGCTTATATCCAAAGCTACTTAGTCATGTGTGCATTCAATTATATATATATATACAGTGGGGAGAACAACTATTTGATACACTGCTGATTTTGCAGGTTTTAACACTTACAAAGCATGTAGAGGTCTGTAATTTTTATCATAGGAACACTTCAACTGTGAGAGACGGAATCTAAAACATAAATCCAGAAAATCACATTGTATGATATTTAAGTAATTAATTTGCATTGAATTCGGTATCATTGAAAGCGAAGACCGACAATCGCCAAAACATCTATTCTATAACGACATGAATGAATGTCACTCTGAACTACCCATTCTAACCATGAGAGAGAGACTCCAACAGAAACAAACTTTTCAACAGAAACCCAGACGACACACTGAGCGTAAATATATATATATATTGATTGCAATTGTTCCCGAATGAGTGAGCGTTCATGTGCAAAGGATTAGCATTTCAATTGTTATAATTATCAACTGTGTGTTGTCTTATCTCAGTCGACCCCCACTTCCCTTTTGTGCACCTAGCCGTGATGCCGGTTTATCCCACTAGGGAAACTCCGTTATCATTTCCTTGTAACTATCTACTGTTTGTTTATGCATTTCTGTGAATTACTTAGTTAGTAAATAAATGATTTAAGACAATTGATGTATGGATGACTCATACTGAAGACTGGGTTCATGCAGATGTTCTTTCAATCCAATATTTATTACATGCATGTCCACCAGGTGGCAGCAGAGGACCACAGTAAGAGACCAGACTCCTGACACAATATCATAAGGCCAAAACAATGAGCTAGGTTGGCCAGAGAGCTAGGTTGGATGGAGAGCTAGGTTAGTCAGAGAGCTAAGTTGGACAGAGAGCTAGGTTAGCCAAAGAGCTAGGTTGGATAGAGAGCTAAATTGGAGAGAGAGCTAGGTTAGTCAGAGAGCTAGGTTGGATAGAGAGCTAGGTTGGCCAGAGAGCTAGGTTGGATGGAGAGCTAGGTTAGTCAGAGAGCTAAGTTGGACAGAGAGCTAGGTTAGCCAAAGAGCTAGATTGGATAGAGAGCTAAGTTGGACAGAGAGCTAGGTTAGTCAGAGAGCTAGGTTAGATAGAGAGCTAAGTTGGACAGAGAGCTAGGTTGGATAGAGAGCTAGGTTGGACAGAGAGCTAGGTGGGACAGAGAGCTAGGTTGGATAGAGAGCTAAGTTGGACAGAGAGCTAGGTTAGTCAGAGAGCTAGGTTGGATAGAGAGCTAGGTTGGACAGAGAGCTAGGTTAGTCAGAGAGCTAAGTTGGACAGAGAGCTAGGTTAGTCAGAGAGCTAGGTTGGATAGAGAGCTAGGTTGGACAGAGAGCTAGGTTAGTCAGAGAGCTAAGTTGGACAGAGAGCTAGGTTAGTCAGAGAACTAGGTTAGTCAGAGAGCTAAGTTGGACAGAGAGCTAGGTGGGACAGAGAGCTAGGTGGGACAGAGAGCTAGGTGGGACAGAGAGCTAGGTGGGACAGAGAGCTAGGTGGGACAGAGCGCTAGGTGGGGCAGAGCGCTAGGTGGGACAGAGCGCTAGGTGGGACAGAGAGCTAGGTGGGACAGAGAGCTAGGTGGGACAGAGAGCTAGGTGGGACAGAGAGCTAGGTGGGACAGAGAGCTAGGTGGGACAGAGAGCTAGGTGGGACAGAGCGCTAGGTGGGACAGAGCGCTAGGTGGGACAGAGCGCTAGGTGGGACAGAGCGCTAGGTGGGACAGAGAGCTAGGTGGGACAGAGCGCTAGGTGGGACAGAGCGCTAGGTGGGACAGAGAGCTAGGTGGGACAGAGAGCTAGGTGGGACAGTGAATATAGAGAGTTTGCCGTTGTTCACTCTGGAAAATGTACATGAACACACTTAAAACAATATAAGTATAGTAACCACTTGTATTCTATTGTATATTCAGAGGATGGTATATTGTTTTGTATTTTCAGATATATATATATGGTATTGCCATATTATAAAAACAGACTTCTTGGCTATTGCATTACTCATTCAGTTAAAACACATTCCTCAGCGTATTTTTAATACTCTATACATGAGATAAGGTTGTATACATTTCTACACATTCATTTCCTCAGTGGTATTTCTATCCTCTGCTATTCTGTCATCCTCAGCATACGTTGATCTATCTCACAGAAAGCTCATCTTCATGGCCACCTCCTCTATTCTCTTTCCCTGAGGCCGACGGGCATCTGTTCTCTTCCAACCTGAGAGAGAGACTGAATTCATTTCCCATCTCTGCCTCCAGAGTGGAGAGAGAGAGAGAGAGAGAGCTCAGCGCATTGTAGCAGTCTGCAGGCGGCGTCCCAAATGGATTCCTATTCCCTATAAAGTACACCACTTTTCACCAGAGCCCTATGGAACCTGGTCAAAAGTAGTGCACTACTTAGGGAATAGAGTGCTATTTAGGACTTAGCCTCTGTCTAAGGACAGACAGACAGAGTTGGGTCTGGCTCATGAATTATGCATAAGGTTTAATTGCAAACCCAGAAACTAATGCCTTTAGACTGGTTAACAGCAGGGGAACCATACATCTCTGCAAACTGAATGAAAAATCATTTAGGGGGGAAAAAAAAGAAAATAGGCCACTAATTGATGAATAATTAAGGCCGTGCATGGAAGGACGGCTCGGAGCTCGGAGTTACATCGCATAATTGTGACATTTTGTTTCAATCAATTCCAAAGTGCTCGTCGGGTTAGGAGGGAAAGTGCACTTAGGAGAGAGACGGCCTTGACAGAGGAACAGAGAGGATGTCCAGTTGGAATGAAAGCCTGTCAGGGTCTTAGTCATATTTAATGGCTCTTAGAATCAGGGGGGGGACACTTTTAATTTGACCCTTCACTCACTGTCCTACATCTGTCAAATGCCATCACTTCCAAGGCCATTGTAGGTCCAGTCAAGCAGCAGTTTCCTTTAATGGTCAGCTTCACATACAGTAGCAGTGCTATGGTTTGTCTCGGTTGTTTTTGAAAAACCAGTTAGAGAGTGTCCAAAATAAGACAGCAAAACACGGCTGGCATTGGAGAGACCACATCTGTTTTTATGTGTGAGAGACCACATCTGTTTTAATGTGTGAGAGACCACATCTGTTTTAATGTGTGAGAGACCACATCTGTTTTAATGTGTGTGTCCTGGAGAGACCACATCTGTTTTAATGTGTGTGTCCTGGAGAGACCACATCTGTTTTAATGTGTGTGTCCTGGAGAGACCACATCTGTTTTAATGTGTGAGAGACCACATCTGTTTTAATGTGTGTGTCCTGGAGAGACCACATCTGTTTTAATGTGTGTGTCCTGGAGAGACCACATCTGTTTTAATGTGTGTGTCCTGGAGAGACCACATCTGTTTTAATGTGTGTGTCCTGTGTCTGTGTGTGTCCTGTGTGTGTGGGTGTATGTCCTGTGTGTGTGGGTGTGTCCTGTGTCTGTCCTGTGTCTGTCCTGTTTGGGTATTTTTGTGTGTGCACGCTCATGTCAAGTATAAAATTGCTGTTGCAACAACAGAATAGATAGTTTACCATTGGATTAGCCAGGACAGTATGCCACGCCCTTAATCAACAGAATAGATAGTTTACCATTGGATTAGCCAGGACAGTATGCCAAGCCCTTAATCAACAGAATAGATAGTTTACCATTGGATTAGCCAGGACAGTATGCCACGCCCTTAATCAACAGAATAGATAGTTTACCATTGGATTAGCCAGGACAGTATGCCAAGCCCTTAATCAACAGAATAGATAGTTTACCATTGGATTAGCCAGGACAGTATGCCAAGCCCTTAATCAACAGAATAGATAGTTTACCATTGGATTAGCCAGGACAGTATGCCAAGCCCTTAATCAACAGAATAGATAGTTTACCATTGGATTAGCCAGGACAGTATGCCACGCCCTTAATCAACAGAATAAATAGTTTACCATTGGATTAGCCAGGACAGTATGCCACGCCCTTAATCAACAGAATAGATAGTTTACCATTGGATTAGCCAGGACAGTATGCCACGCCCTTAATCAACAGAATAGATAGTTTACCATTGGATTAGCCAGGACAGTATGCCAAGCCCTTAATCAACAGAATAGATAGTTTACCATTGGATTAGCCAGGACAGTATGCCAAGCCCTTAATCAACAGAATAGATAGTTTACCATTGGATTAGCCAGGACAGTATGCCACGCCCTTAATCAACAGAATAGATAGTTTACCATTGGATTAGCCAGGACAGTATGCCACGCCCTTAATCAACAGAATAGATAGTTTACCATTGGATTAGCCAGGACAGTATGCCAAGCCCTTAATCAACAGAATAGATAGTTTACCATTGGATTAGCCAGGACAGTATGCCACGCCCTTAATCAACAGAATAGATAGTTTACCATTGGATTAGCCAGGACAGTATGCCACGCCCTTAATCAACAGAATAGATAGTTTACCATTGGATTAGCCAGGACAGTATGCCACGCCCTTAATCAACAGAATAGATAGTTTACCATTGGATTAGCCAGGACAGTATGCCACGCCCTTAATCAACAGAATAGATAGTTTACCATTGGATTAGCCAGGACAGTATGCCACGCCCTTAATCAACAGAATAGATAGTTTACCATTGGATTAGCCAGGACAGTATGCCACGCCCTTAATCAACAGAATAGATAGTTTACCATTGGATTAGCCAGGACAGTATGCCACGCCCTTAATCAACAGAATAGATAGTTTACCATTGGATTAGCCAGGACAGTATGCCAAGCCCTTAAACAACATAACAGTTATTTCAGAAAGAAAACACCACGTAGAAATATGTTTAACAACTTGAAGCTGAAATACCCTTCAGCTGAAATACCCTTCAAGGTGAAATACCCTTCAAGGTGAAATACCCTTCAAGCTGAAATACCCTTCAAGGTGAAATACCCTTCAAGCTGAAATACCCTTCAAGGTGAAATACCCTTCAAGGTGAAATACCCTTCAAGGTGAAATACCCTTCAAGCTGAAATACCCTTCAGCTGAAATACCCTTCAAGCTGAAATACCCTTCAAGCTGAAATACCCTTCAAGGTGAAATACCCTTCAAGGTGAAATACCCTTCAAGGTGAAATACCCTTCAAGCTGAAATACCCTTCAAGGTGAAATACCCTTCAAGCTGAAATACCCTTCAAGCTGAAATACCCTTCAAGGTGAAATACCCTTCAAGGTGAAATACCCTTCAAGGTGAAATACCCTTCAGCTGAAATACCCTTCAAGGTGAAATACCCTTCAAGGTGAAATACCCTTCAAGGTGAAATACCCTTCAGCTGAAATACCCTTCAAGGTGAAATACCCTTCAGCTGAAATACCCTTCAAGCTGAAATACCCTTCAAGGTGAAATACCCTTCAAGGTGAAATACCCTTCAAGGTGAAATACCCTTCAGCTGAAATACCCTTCAAGGTGAAATACCCTTCAAGGTGAAATACCCTTCAAGGTGAAATACCCTTCAAGGTGAAATACCCTTCAGCTGAAATACCCTTCAAGCTGAAATACCCTTCAAGGTGAAATACCCTTCAAGGTGAAATACCCTTCAAGGTGAAATACCCTTCAAGGTGAAATACCCTTCAGCTGAAATACCCTTCAAGCTGAAATACCCTTCAGCTGAAATACCCTTCAGCTGAAATACCCTTCAGCTGAAATACCCTTCAAGGTGAAATACCCTTCAAGGTGAAATACCCTTCAGCTGAAATACCCTTCAAGCTGAAATACCCTTCAAGGTGAAATACCCTTCAAGGTGAAATACCCTTCAAGGTGAAATACCCTTCAAGGTGAAATACCCTTCAGCTGAAATACCCTTCAAGCTGAAATACCCTTCAGCTGAAATACCCTTCAGCTGAAATACCCTTCAGCTGAAATACCCTTCAAGCTGAAATACCCTTCAAGGTGAAATACCCTTCAAGGTGAAATACCCTTCAGCTGAAATACCCTTCAAGCTGAAATACCCTTCAGCTGAAATACCCTTCAGCTGAAATACCCTTCAGCTGAAATACCCTTCAAGCTGAAATACCCTTCAAGGTGAAATACCCTTCAAGGTGAAATACCCTTCAAGGTGAAATACCCTTCAAGGTGAAATACCCTTCAAGGTGAAATACCCTTCAGCTGAAATACCCTTCAAGGTGAAATACCCTTCAGCTGAAATACCCTTCAAGGTGAAATACCCTTCAAGGTGAAATACCCTTCAAGGTGAAATACCCTTCAAGGTGAAATACCCTTCAAGGTGAAATAGTGTACCGTCTGATGTCTTGCCTGGGAGAGTTAGAAGCAGGTCACTGCTCTGGCAAGGCCCAGTCCTCAGAAGAGAGTGTGTGTGTGTGTGTGTGTGTGTGTGTGTGTAGTACTATCTGCGTGGGTACTGTAAATCCTCAAAGTCCTCACAAGGATAGTAAAACGAGGACAAAGGCTATTTTAAGATTAGGGGTTAGGTTTAGGGTTAGAAAAATTTGATTTTGAATGGAAATCAATTTTAGGTCTCCAGAAGGATATAACATACTTATGTTTAAATATATATATATATATATATATATATATATACACACATACATATAAAGGGCATATGTTAGGGGAATTAGTTTTAGGAGTCCTAGGAGTTGTTAGAATTAGTTTTAGGAGTCCTAGGAGTTAGTAGAATTCGTTTTAGGAGTCCTAGGAGTTAGTAGAATTAGTTTTAGGAGTCCTGGGAGTTAGTAGAATTAGTGGAATTTGTCTTAGGTGTCCTAGGAGTTAGGGGAATTTGTTTTAGGAGTCCTAGGAGTTAGTGGAATTATATGAGTCCTAGGAGTTAGTAGAATTATATGAGTCCTAGGAGTTAGTGGAATTATATGAGTCCTAGGAGTTAGTAGCATTATATGAGTCCTAGGAGTTAGTATAATTAGTTTTAGGTGTCCTAGGAGTTAGTGGAATTATATGAGTCCTAGGAGTTAGTAGAATTAGTTTTAGGTGTCCTAGGAGTTAGTGGAATTATAGGAGTCCTAGGAGTCACCACCATGTGTATAGATAGAAATTGTGAATGAGTGAAATGATAGGCTACCTCGTGTTGATAGGCTACCTCGTGTTGATAGGCTACCTCGTGTTGATAGGCTACCTCGTGTTGATAGGCTACCTCGTGTTGATAGGCTACCTCGTGTTGATAGGCTACCTCGTGTTGATAGGCTACCTCGTGTTGATAGACTACCTCGTGTTGATAAGCGACACCTCTCTTTAGTTTGGCTGTGGTTAGTCTCATATCGTTGAGGAGCCTCTCTCTCTCTCTCTCTCTCTCTGTTACCACTCACTACTATGGCACCCTATTCCCTATATAGTGCACTACTTTAGACCAGATCTCTCTCTCTCTCTCTCTCTCTCTCTCTCTCTCTCTCTCTCTCTCTCTCTCTCTCTCTCTCTCTCTCTCTCTCTCTCGCTAGGGGCCTCTGGCTGTTCCCTGTCAAATGCATCTTGTAGGCATTAGTCAGACAGATACACACAATACAACATTGAAATTGAATATTAATTTCTCTACCATAAGCCACCTCCAACGTTGTTTTAGAGAATTTGTCAGTACGTCCAACCAGCCTCACAACCGCTGACCACGTGTAACTACGCCAGCCCAGGACATCAACATCCGGCTTCTTCACCTGCGGGATCGTCTGAGACCAGCTGATGAAACTGAGGAGTTTTTCTGTCTGTAATAAAGCCCTTTTGTGGGGGAAAAATTATTCTGATTGGCTGGGCCTGGCTCTCAAGTGGGTGTGCCTGACTCTCCAGTGGCTGGGCCTGACTCTCCAGTGGCTGGGCCTGACTCTCCAGTGGCTGGGCCTGACTCTCCAGTGGCTGGGCCTGACTCTCCAGTGGGTGGGCCTGACTCTCCAGTGGGTGGGCCTGACTCTCAAGTGGCTGGGCCTGACTCTCAAGTGGCTGGGCCTGACTCTCAAGTGGCTGGGCCTGACTCTCAAGTGGCTGGTCCTGTGCAGTCCCAGGCCCACCCATGACTGTGCCCCTGCCCAGTCAATGTGAAATCCATAGATTAAGGCTTAATTTATTTATTTCAATTGACTGATTTCCTCATATGAAATGTAACTCAGTAAAATCGTTTAAACAGTAGCGTGTTGCGTCTATATTTTTGTTCACTATAGTTATAGTTGTTAAAAGTGTTTAAGAATTTACAGTTCAGCCTAAACATGAGGAAAGAGGTTTAGTGTCGGTAGCTTGGCCGGTTCAAGAGTTACTGTTGTTGAGTTATTTCATGCAAATGTTGGCAAATTTATTTATTTATAGTTTCTAAAAGTTGTAATAATTTTACATTTAGGATAGTCTGAACATAAGTAAGTTGGTTTAGTGTCGGTAGATTAGCCTGTTCAAGAGTTACGGTTGGTTAGTTGTATGCTAATTTATGCAAATGTGGGTAATTATAGTTGATAAAGAGTTGAAAGAATTTGAAATTTGGATAGCCTGAATGTTTTAAAGGTAGTCTTGTAACTCAATATTGTCATTGGAGCAGGACCATTTTTGAAAAGATTCCACTTTATTCCTATAGTTCTTATTTTAACCCATGTTAATTTATGCAATTCATAAAGTATACATAGTATGTAAAATGCTTTGACCATCAATTTACGTTTGGGCCAGTCCGAACATCTCCTCTGTTGGGTTGGATGGTGAAATTACCATTCAAGTCGATGACCCTTTTTTCTCATTTAAATCATATTTTAGCTCAAAAAGTATAAATCCTATCAAAAATATTTTCTCAAACAATCTGAGTTGGGGCAGTCTGAACATTTGGAAGTTGGTTTTCGTGTTAATTGCTTCAATTGTTTAAGCTCTAGAACGGGCTAATTCATTAAAAAATAATAATAATTGGACTACGTAAGAAATCTATTGTTGTGCTTTGTCTCCACACCTGATGAGTCTCATTGATTGGTGCTCTCTGTATCAGAACCTTATGCCCTGAGAGAGAGGGAGAACAGTGACCAGTCAATACCAGGCGCTGAGCTACTGACTGACTGACTGGCTCTTTGTGTCCTGAGAGAGAGAGAGAACAGTGACCAGTCAATACCAGGCGCTGAGCTACTGACTGACTGACTGACTGACTGACTGGCTCCTTGTCTCCACACCTGATGAGTCTCATTGATTGGTGCTCTCTGTATCAGAACCTTATGCCCTGAGAGAGAGGGAGAACAGTGACCAGTCAATACCAGGCGCTGAGCTACTGACTGACTGACTGACTGACTCTCTCCTTGTGCCCTGAGAGAGAGGGAGAACAGTGACCAGTCAATACCAGGCGCTGAGCTACTGACTGACTGACTGATTGGCTCCTTGTCTCCACACCTGATGAGTCTCATTGATTGGTGCTCTCTGTATCAGAACCTTATGCCCTGAGAGAGAGGGAGAACAGTGACCAGTCAATACCAGGCGCTGAGCTACTGACTGACTGACTGACTGACTCTCTCCTTGTGCCCTGAGAGAGAGGGAGAACAGTGACCAGTCAATACCAGGCGCTGAGCTACTGACTGACTGGCTCCTTGTGCCCTGAGAGAGAGAGAGAACAGTGACCAGTCAATACCAGGCGCTGAGCTACTGACTGACTGACTGGCTCCTTGTGCCCTGAGAGAGAGAGAGAACAGTGACCAGTCAATACCAGGCGCTGAGCTACTGACTGACTGACTCTCTCCTTGTGCCCTGAGAGAGAGGGAGAACAGTGACCGGTCAATACCAGGCGCTGAGCTACTGACTGACTAACTGGCTCCTTGTGC
This sequence comes from Oncorhynchus mykiss, assembly GCF_057628025.1. Classification (NCBI taxonomy): domain Eukaryota; kingdom Metazoa; phylum Chordata; class Actinopteri; order Salmoniformes; family Salmonidae; genus Oncorhynchus; species Oncorhynchus mykiss. The sequence goes on along the minus strand of NC_143051.1, from coordinate 2,654,778 downwards.
CCTGAGAGAGAGAGAGAACAGTGACCAGTCAATACCAGGCGCTGAGCTACTGACTGACTGACTGACTGACTCTCTCCTTGTGCCCTGAGAGAGAGGGAGAACAGTGACCAGTCAATACCAGGCGCTGAGCTACTGACTGACTGGCTCCTTGTGCCCTGAGAGAGAGAGAGAACAGTGACCAGTCAATACCAGGCGCTGAGCTACTGACTGACTCTCTCCTTGTGTCCTGAAAGAGAGAGAGAACAGTGACCAGTCAATACCAGGCGCTGAGCTACTGACTGACTGACTGACTGGCTCCTTGTCTCCACACCTGAGTCTCATTGATTGGTGCTCTCTGTTTCAGAACCTTATGCCCTGAGAGAGAGACAGAACAGTGACCAGTCAATACCAGGCGCTGAGCTACTGACTGACTGACTGACTGACTGACTGACTGACTGACTGACTGACTGATTGGCTCCTTGTGTCCTGAGAGAGAGGGAGAACAGTGACCAGTCAATACCAGGCGCTGAGCTACTGACTGACTCTCTCCTTGTATCCTGAGAGAGAGGGAGAACAGTGAGCAGTCAATACCAGGCGCTGAGCTACTGACTGACTGACTGACTGGCTCCTTGTGTCCTGAGAGAGAGAGAGAACAGTGACCAGTCAATACCAGGCGCTGAGCTACTGACTGACTGGCTCCTTGTGCCCTGAGAGAGAGAGAGAACAGTGACCAGTCAATACCAGGCGCTGAGCTACTGACTGACTGACTCCTTGTATCCTGAGAGAGAGACAGAACAGTGACCAGTCAATACCAGGCACTGAGCTACTGACTGACTGACTGGCTCCTTGTGCCCTGAGAGAGAGAGAGAACAGTGACCAATCAATACCAGGCGCTGAGCTACTGACTGGCTCCTTGTGTCCTGAGAGAGAGAGAGAACAGTGACCAGTCAATACCAGGCGCTGAGCTACTGACTGACTGACTGATTGGCTCCTTGTCTCCACACCTGATGAGTCTCATTGATTGGTGCTCTCTGTATCAGAACCTTATGCCCTGAGAGAGAGACAGAACAGTGACCAGTCAATACCAGGCACTGAGCTACTGACTGACTGACTGGCTCCTTGTGCCCTGAGAGAGAGAGAGAACAGTGACCAGTCAATACCAGGCGCTGAGCTACTGACTGACTGACTGGCTCCTTGTGTCCTGAGAGAGAGAGAGAACAGTGACCGGTCAATACCAGGCGCTGAGCTACTGACTGACTGACTGGCTCCTTGTGCCCTGAGAGAGAGAGAGAACAGTGACCAGTCAATACCAGGTGCTGAGCTACTGACTGACTGACTGGCTGACTGACTCTCTCCTTGTGCCCTGAGAGAGAGAGAGAACAGTGACCCGTCAATACCAGGCGCTGAGCTACTGACTGATTGGCTCCTTGTCTCCACACCTGATGAGTCTCATTGATTGGTGCTCTCTGTATCAGAACCTTATGCCCTGAGAGAGAGACAGAACAGTGACCGGTCAATACCAGGCGCTGAGCTACTGACTGACTGACTGATTGGCTCCTTGTCTCCACACCTGATGAGTCTCATTGATTGGTGCTCTCTGTATCAGAACCTTATGCCCTGAGAGAGAGACAGAACAGTGACCGGTCAATACCAGGCGCTGAGCTACTGACTGACTGACTGGCTCCTTGTCTCCACACCTGATGAGTCTCATTGATTGGTGCTCTCTGTTTCAGAACCTTATGCCCTGAGAGAGAGAGAGAACAGTGACCAGTCAATACCAGGCGCTGAGCTACTGACTGACTGACTGGCTCCTTGTGCCCTGAGAGAGAGAGAGAACAGTGACCAGTCAATACCAGGCGCTGAGCTACTGACTGACTGACTGACTGACTGGCTCCTTGTGTCCTGAGAGAGAGGGAGAACAGTGACCAGTCAATACCAGGCGCTGAGCTACTGACTGACTGACTGGCTCCTTGTGCCCTGAGAGAGAGAGAGAGAACAGTGACCAGTCAATACCAGGCGCTCAGCTACTGACTGACTGACTGGCTCCTTGTGCCCTGAGAGAGAGAGAGAACAGTGACCAGTCAATACCAGGCGCTGAGCTACTGACTGACTGACTCCTTGTATCCTGAGAGAGAGACAGAACAGTGACCAGTCAATACCAGGCGCTGAGCTACTGACTGACTGACTGATTGGCTCCTTGTCTCCACACCTGATGAGTCTCATTGATTGGTGCTCTCTGTATCAGAACCTTATGCCCTGAGAGAGAGACAGAACAGTGACCAGTCAATACCAGGCGCTGAGCTACTGACTGACTGACTGGCTCCTTGTGTCCTGAGAGAGAGAGAGAACAGTGACCGGTCAATACCAGGCGCTGAGCTACTGACTGACTGACTGGCTCCTTGTGCCCTGAGAGAGAGAGAGAACAGTGACCAGTCAATACCAGGCGCTGAGCTACTGACTGACTGACTGGCTGACTGACTCTCTACTTGTGCCCTGAGAGAGAGAGAGAACAGTGACCAGTCAATACCAGGCGCTGAGCTACTGACTGATTGGCTCCTTGTCTCCACACCTGATGAGTCTCATTGATTGGTGCTCTCTGTATCAGAACCTTATGCCCTGAGAGAGAGACAGAACAGTGACCGGTCAATACCAGGCGCTGAGCTACTGACTGACTGACTGATTGGCTCCTTGTCTCCACACCTGATGAGTCTCATTGATTGGTGCTCTCTGTATCAGAACCTCATGCCCTGAGAGAGAGACAGAACAGTGACCGGTCAATACCAGGCGCTGAGCTACTGACTGACTGACTGGCTCCTTGTCTCCACACCTGATGAGTCTCATTGATTGGTGCTCTCTGTTTCAGAACCTTATGCCCTGAGAGAGAGAGAGAACAGTGACCAGTCAATACCAGGCGCTGAGCTACTGACTGACTGACTGACTGACTGGCTCCTTGTGTCCTGAGAGAGAGGGAGAACAGTGACCAGTCAATACCAGGCGCTGAGCTACTGACTGACTGACTGGCTCCTTGTGCCCTGAGAGAGAGAGAGAACAGTGACCAGTCAATACCAGGCGCTGAGCTACTGACTGACTGACTGACTGACTGGCTCCTTGTGTCCTGAGAGAGAGGGAGAACAGTGACCAGTCAATACCAGGCGCTGAGCTACTGACTGACTGACTGGCTCCTTGTGCCCTGAGAGAGAGAGAACAGTGACCAGTCAATACCAGGCGCTGAGCTACTGACTGACTGACTGGCTCCTTGTGCCCTGAGAGAGAGAGAGAACAGTGACCAGTCAATACCAGGCGCTGAGCTACTGACTGACTGACTGGCTCCTTGTGCCCTGAGAGAGAGAGAGAGAACAGTGACCAGTCAATACCAGGCGCTGAGCTACTGACTGACTGACTGACTGACTCTCTCCTTGTGCCCTGAGAGAGAGGGAGAACACTGACCAGTCAATACCAGGCGCTGAGCTACTGACTGACTGACTGGCTGACTGACTCTCTCCTTGTATCCTGAGAGAGAGAGAGAACAGTGACCAGTCAATACCAGGCGCTGAGCTACTGACTGACTGGCTGACTGACTCTCTCCTTGTGCCCTGAGAGAGAGAGAGAACAGTGACCAGTCAATACCAGGCGCTGAGCTACTGACTGACTGGCTCCTTGTGCCCTGAGAGAGAGGGAGAACAGTGACCAGTCAATACCAGGCGCTGAGCTACTGACTGACTGACTGGCTGACTGACTCTCTCCTTGTGCCCTGAGAGAGAGAGAGAACAGTGACCAGTCAATACCAGGCGCTGAGCTACTGACTGACTGACTGGCTCCTTGTGTCCTGAGAGAGAGAGAGAACAGTGACCGGTCAATACCAGGCGCTGAGCTACTGACTGACTGACTGGCTCCTTGTGCCCTGAGAGAGAGAGAGAACAGTGACCAGTCAATACCAGGCGCTGAGCTACTGACTGACTGACTGACTGATTGGCTCCTTGTCTCCACACCTGATGAGTCTCATTGATTGGTGCTCTCTGTATCAGAACCTTATGCCCTGAGAGAGAGACAGAACAGTGACCAGTCAATACCAGGCGCTGAGCTACTGACTGACTGACTGGCTCCTTGTGCCCTGAGAGAGAGAGAGAACAGTGACCGGTCAATACCAGGCGCTGAGCTACTGACTGACTGACTGGCTCCTTGTGCCCTGAGAGAGAGAGAGAACAGTGACCAGTCAATACCAGGCGCTGAGCTACTGACTGACTGACTGGCTCCTTGTGCCCTGAGAGAGAGAGAACAGTGACCAGTCAATACCAGACGCTGAGCTACTGACTGACTGACTGGCTCCTTGTGCCCTGAGAGAGAGAGAGAACAGTGACCAGTCAATACCAGGCGCTGAGCTACTGACTGACTGACTGGCTCCTTGTGCCCTGAGAGAGAGAGAGAACAGTGACCAGTCAATACCAGGCGCTGAGCTACTGACTGACTGACTGACTGACTCTCTCCTTGTGCCCTGAGAGAGAGGGAGAACAGTGACCAGTCAATACCAGGCGCTGAGCTACTGACTGACTGACTGGCTCCTTGTGCCCTGAGAGAGAGAGAGAACAGTGACCAGTCAATACCAGGCGCTGAGCTACTGACTGACTGACTGGCTCCTTGTGCCCTGAGAGAGAGAGAGAACAGTGACCAGTCAATACCAGGCGCTGAGCTACTGACTGACTGACTGACTGACTCTCTCCTTGTGCCCTGAGAGAGAGGGAGAACACTGACCAGTCAATACCAGGCGCTGAGCTACTGACTGACTGACTGGCTGACTGACTCTCTCCTTGTGCCCTGAGAGAGAGAGAGAACAGTGACCAGTCAATACCAGGCGCTGAGCTACTGACTGACTGACTGGCTGACTTACTCTCTCCTTGTATCCTGAGAGAGAGAGAGAACAGTGACCAGTCAATACCAGGCGCTGAGCTACTGACTGACTGGCTGACTGACTCTCTCCTTGTGCCCTGAGAGAGAGAGAGAACAGTGACCAGTCAATACCAGGCGCTGAGCTACTGACTGACTGGCTCCTTGTGCCCTGAGAGAGAGGGAGAACAGTGACCAGTCAATACCAGGCGCTGAGCTACTGACTGACTGACTGGCTGACTGACTCTCTCTCTATGTGCCCTGAGAGAGAGAGAGAACAGTGACCAGTCAATACCAGGCGCTGAGCTACTGACTGACTGACTGACTGGCTCCTTGTCTCCACACCTGATGAGTCTCATTGATTGGTGCTCTCTGTATCAGAACCTTATGCCCTGAGAGAGAGAGAGAACAGTGACCAGTCAATACCAGGCGCTGAGCTACTGACTGACTGACTGGCTCTTTGTGTCCTGAGAGAGAGGGAGAACAGTGACCAATCAATACCAGGCGCTGAGCTACTGACTGACTGACTGGCTCCTTGTGTCCTGAGAGAGAGGGAGAACAGTGACCAGTCAATACCAGGCGCTGAGCTACTGACTGACTGACTGGCTCCTTGTGTCCTGAGAGAGATGGAGAACAGTGACCAATCAATACCAGGCGCTGAGCTACTGACTGACTGACTCCTTGTGCCCTGAGAGAGAGAGAGAACAGTGACCAGTCAATACCAGGCGCTGAGCTACTGACTGACTGACTGGCTCTTTGTGTCCTGAGAGAGAGGGAGAACAGTGACCAATCAATACCAGGCGCTGAGCTACTGACTGACTGACTGACTGACTCTCTCCTTGTGTCCTGAGAGAGAGGGAGAACAGTGACCAGTCAATACCAGGCGCTGAGCTACTGACTGACTGACTGGCTCCTTGTGTCCTGAGAGAGAGGGAGAACAGTGACCAGTCAATACCAGGCGCTGAGCTACTGACTGACTGGCTGACTGACTCTCTCCTTGTATCCTGAGAGAGAGGGAGAACAGTGACCAGTCAATACCAGGCGCTGAGCTACTGACTGACTGACTGGCTCTTTGTGTCCTGAGAGAGAGGGAGAACAGTGACCAGTCAATACCAGGCACTGAGCTACTGACTGACTGACTGGCTCTTTGTGTCCTGAGAGAGAGGGAGAACAGTGACCAGTCAATACCAGGCGCTGAGCTACTGACTGACTGACTGGCTCTTTGTGTCCTGAGAGAGAGGGAGAACAGTGACCAGTCAATACCAGGCACTGAGCTACTGACAGACTGACTGGCTCTTTGTGTCCTGAGAGAGAGGGAGAACAGTGACCAGTCAATACCAGGCACTGAGCTACTGACTGACTGACTGTCTCTGTCAGGCCTCCAGGATCAAGCACACTCCAACTGTGTAGATTCCAGTTGCATACCTAGTGCACTACTTTGATCAGAGCCCTATATAGGACATAGCGTACCACTTGGAACAGAACTGGGATCTATTGTCTCTCATCTCGCTGAAACACAGATTCCGTATCCAGCTGCTGGCAAAGTATCAGGGCATTTCTGTTAGTGCGATGGATGCACTCTCCATCCTGGTTCTTTATTCCATCGCTCTACCTGCTGGTGGACAGTAGGGGGCAGTATGTTTCTCTGAGGAAGAAGCTTGCTACTTGATAGCTGAGGGGAATTCAGATGTTTGCAGCTACAGCGTTGAAGTATGTGAAGAGTACTTGTAGGCTATACGAGGCAAAACTAGATATTATTGTAAATCAAAGATGAAATCTAAATGACCAGATTAGCCCACTGTAACAACAGATGAATAGGTAATACTTAGGTAATGCTTAGGTACACTTAGGAAATAAGTGTGACCGATATGAGAAAGATTAAAGATTGTTTTCCACCATTGATGCCTTTCAGAGAATACATACAATAGAGACATCTGGACGATCAGTCACTGATCTATCAGACATCTGGACCATCAGTCACTGATCTAGCAGACATCTGGACAATCAGTCACTGATCTAGCAGACATCTGGACAATCAGTCACTGATCTAGTAGACATCTGGACAATCAGTCACTGATCTATCAGACATCTGGAATATCAATCAGGACAATCAGTCACTCATCTATCTGACACCTGGACAATCAGTCACTGATCTAGAAGACATCTGGACAATCAGTCACTGATCTAGTAGACATCTGGACAATCAGTCACTGATCTAGCAGACATCTGGACAATCAGTCACTGATCTAGTAGACATCTGGACAATCAGTCACTGATCTATCAGACATCTGGAATATCAATCAGGACAATCAGTCACTCATCTATCTGACACCTGGACAATCAGTCACTGATCTAGCAGACAGCTGTTCAATCAGTCACTCCATCTAGCAGACATCTGGACAATCAGTCACTGATCTAGCAGACATCTGGACAATCAGTCACTGATCTAGTAGACATCTGGACAATCAGTCACTGATCTAGTAGACATCTGGACAATCAGTCACTGATCTAGTAGACATCTGGACAATCAGTCACTGATCTAGTAGACATCTGGACAATCAGTCACTGATCTAGTAGACATCTGGACAATCAGTCACTGATCTAGTAGACATCTGGACAATCAGTCACTGATCTAGTAGACATCTGGACAATCAGTCACTGATCTAGTAGACATCTGGACCATCAGTCACTGATCTAGTAGACATCTGGACAATCAGTCACTGATCTAGTAGACATCTGGACAATCAGTCACTGATCTAGTAGACGTCTGGACCATCAGTCACTGATCTAGTAGACATCTGGATGATCAGTCACCAATCTAGCAGACATCTGGACCATCAGTCACTGATCTAGTAGACATATGGACCATCAGTCACTGATCTGGCAGAAATCTGGACCATCAGTCACTGATCTAGCAGACATCTGGACCATCAGTCACTGATCTAGCAGACATCTGGACAATCAGTCACTGATCTAGTAGACATCTGGACAATCAGTCACTGATCTAGTAGACATCTGGACAATCAGTCACTGATCTAGTAGACATCTGGACCATCAGTCACTGATCTAGTAGACATCTGGATGATCAGTCACCAATCTAGCAGACATCTGGACCATCAGTCACTGATCTAGTAGACATATGGACCATCAGTCACTGATCTGGCAGAAATCTGGACCATCAGTCACTGATCTAGTAGACATCTGGACCATCAGTCACTGATCTAGTAGACATCTGGACAATCAGTCACTGATATAGTAGACATCTGGACAATCAGTCACTGATCTAGTAGACATCTGGACAATCAGTCACTGATCTAGTAGACATCTGGACCATCAGTCACTGATCTAGTAGACATCTGGACAATCAGTCACTGATCTAGTAGACATCTGGACAATCAGTCACTGATCTAGTAGACATCTGGACCATCAGTCACTGATCTAGTAGACATCTGGATGATCAGTCACCAATCTAGCAGACATCTGGACCATCAGTCACTGATCTAGTAGACATATGGACCATCAGTCACTGATCTGGCAGAAATCTGGACCATCAGTCACTGATCTAGCAGACATCTGGACCATCAGTCACTGATCTAGCAGACATCTGGACAATCAGTCACTGATCTAGCAGACATCTGGACAATCAGTCACTGATCTGGCAGACATCTGGACCATCAGTCACTGATCTAGCAGACATCTGGACAATCAGTCACTGATCTAGTAGACATCTGGACAATCAGTCACTGATCTAGTAGACATCTGGACAATCAGTCACTGATCTAGCAGACATCTGGATGATCAGTCACTGATCTATTAGACATCTGGATGATCAGTCACTGATCTAGTAGACATCTGGACGATCAGTCACTCCATCTATCAGACAACTGGAACATCAATCAGGACAATCAGTCACTCATCTAGCAGACATCTGGACAATCAGTCACTGATCTATCAGACATCTGGACCATCAATCAGGACAATCAGTCACTCATCTATCTGACACCTGGACAATCAGTCACTGATCTAGCAGACATCTGGACAATCAGTCACTGATCTAGTAGACATCTGGACTATCAGTCACTGATCTAGTAGACATCTGGACAATCAGTCACTGATCTAGTAGACATCTGGACAATCAGTCACTGATCTAGTAGACATCTGGACAATCAGTCACTGATCTAGTAGACATCTGGACAATCAGTCACTGATCTAGTAGACATCTGGACAATCAGTCACTGATCTAGTAGACATCTGGACTATCAGTCACTGATCTAGTAGACATCTGGACAATCAGTCACTGATCTAGTAGACATCTGGACAATCAGTCACTGATCTAGCAGACATCTGGACCATCAGTCACTGATCTAGCAGACATATGGACGATCAGTCACTGATCTAGCAGACATCTGGATGATCAGTCACTGATCTAGCAGACATATGGACCATCAGTCACTGCTCTAGCAGACATCTGGATGGTCGGTCACTGATCTAGCAGACATCTGGATGATCAGTCACTGATCTAGCAGACATCTGGATGATCAGTCACTGATCTAGCAGACATCTGGACGATCAGTCACTGATCTAGTAGACATCTGGACGATCAGTCACTGATCTAGCAGACATCTGGACCATCAGTCACTGATCTAGCAGACATCTGGACGATCAGTCACTGATCTAGCAGACATCTGGACAATCAGTCACTGATCTAGCAGACATCTGGACAATCAGTCACTGATCTAGCAGACATCTGGACAATCAGTCAATGATCTAGCAGACATCTGGATGATCAGTCACTGATCTATTAGACATCTGGATGATCAGTCACTGATCTATTAGACATCTGGATGATCAGTCACTGATCTAGTAGACATCTGGACAATCAGTCACTGATCTAGCAGACATCTGGACAATCAGTCCCTGATCTAGCAGACTTCTGGACAATCAGTCACTGATCTAGCAGCAATCTGGACCATCAGTCACTGATCTAGCAGACATCTGTACAATCAGTCACTCCATCTAGCCGACATCTGGACGATCAGTCACTCCATCTATCAGACATCTGGACCATCAATCAGGACAATCAGTCACTCATCTATCAGACACCTGGACAATCAGTCACTGATCTAGCAGACATCTGTTCAATCAGTCACTCCATCTAGCAGACATCTGGACGATCAGTCACTCATCTAGCAGACATCTGGGCAATCAGCCACTCATCTATCAGACATCTGGACCATCAATCAGGACAATCAGTCACTCATCTAGCAGACATCTGTTCAATCAGTCACTCCATTTAGCAGACATCTGGCAATCAGCCACTCATCTATCAGACATCTGGACCATCAATCAGGACAATCAGTCACTCATCTAGCAGACATCTGGACGATCAGTCACTCCATCTATCAGACATCTGGACGATCAGTCACTCATCTAGCAGACATCTGGGCAATCAGCCACTCATCTATCAGACATCTGGACCATCAATCAGGACAATCAGTCACTCATCTAGCAGACATCTGGACAATCAGTCACTCATCTAGCAGACATCTGTTCAATCAGTCACTCCATTTAGCAGACATCTGGCAATCAGCCACTCATCTATCAGACATCTGGACCATCAATCAGGACAATCAGTCACTCATCTAGTAGACATCAGGACAATCAGTCACTCATCTAGCAGACATCTGTTCAATCAGTCACTCATCTAGCAGACATCTGGCAATCAGCCACTCATCTATCAGACATCTGGACCATCAATCAGGACAATCAGTCACTCATCTAGCAGACATCTGGACGATCAGTCACTCCATCTATCAGACATCTGGACGATCAGTCACTCATCTATCAGACATCTGGACAATCAGTCACTCATCTAGCAGACATCTGGACCATCAGTCACTCATCTAGCAGACATCTGTTCAATCAGTCACTCCATCTAGCAGACATCTGGACCATCAGTCACTCATCTAGCAGACATGTGGGCAATCAGCCACTCATCTATCAGACATCTGGACCATCAATCAGGACAATCAGTAACTCATCTAGCAGACATCTGGACGATCAGTCACTCCATCTAGCAGACATCTGGACGATCAGTCACTCATCTAGCAGACATCTGGGCAATCAGCCACTCATCTAGCAGACATATGGACCATCAATCAGGATAATCAGTCACTCATCTATCAGACATCTGGACAATCAGTCACTCATCTATCAGACATCTGGACAATCAGTCACTCATCTATCAGACATTTGGGGCGGCAGGGTAGCCTAGTGGTTAGAGCGTTGGACTAGTCAACTGAAAGGTTGCAAGTTCAAATCCCAGAGCTGACAAGGTACAAATCTCTCGTTCTGCCCCTGAACAGGCAGTTAACCCACTGTTCCTAGGCCGTCATTGAAAATAAGAATTTGTTCTTAACTGACTTGCCTAGTCAAATAAATAAATACATCTGGACGATCAGTCAGGACACTCATCTAGCAGACATCTGGACAATCAGTCAGGACAATCAGTCACTCATCTAGCAGACATCTGGACAATCAGTCAGATGTCACAGATGTCTCAATGTCACAGTGATAGTTGGGTCTCAAGTTAGCTCTTTTGTTGGGTCTCTAACTGGGTCTCTAGTTAGCTCTCTAGCTGGCTCTCTAGATGGGTCTCTAGCTGGCTCTCTCGATGGGTCTCTCGATGGGTCTCTCGATGGGTCTCTCGATGGGTCTCTAGATGGGTTTCTCGATGGGTCTCTCGATGGGTCTCTCGATGGGTCTCTCGGTGGGTCTCTAACTGGGTCTCTAGCTGGGTCTCTCGATGGGTCTCTCGTTGGGTCTCTCGATGGGTCTCTCGATGGGTCTCTAGATGGGTCTCTAACTGGGTCTCTAGCTGGCTCTCTCGATGGGTCTCTAGATGGGTCTCTAGATGGGTCTCTAGATGGGTCTGTAGATGGGTTTCTCGATGGGTCTCTAGCTGGAGAGATTTCATCTTGGAGTCTTGATTCTTGAAAGGTTTCTGTGTTTTTTCTCACGTAATGTGAGTGTGTGTGTGTGACAAAGTTAGTTGTACAAGAATGTGCGTGTGTGTGTGTGTAGCTGTGTTCAAATACTCATACTAACATACTGTATACCAGATACTTAATGAGTATATGCTACATTCTATATAATATTAGTTTATTTTAGTATACTGTAAACGAACTGTATCCTTTCAGCTGAGTGCACTAAAGCTTCGCCTTTCTACCAGAAGGTGATGCTGTTGCTATGCAACCTCTTGCTAGCTAGTTAGCATAACAAATTACTAGCGAGACATCATACGACTTCGTATGATCACCGCATGGTATGGCAACTGCTCGGCCTCCGACTGCAAGGCACTACAGAGGGTAGTGTGAACGGCCCAGTACATCACTGGGGCCAAGCTTCCTGCCATCCAGGACCTCTATACCAGGCGGTGTCAAAGGAAGGCCCAACAAATTGCCTCCAGCCACCCCAGTCATAGACTGTTAACTCTGCTACCACACGGCAAGCGGTACCGGAGCGTTAAGTCTAGTACCAAAAGGCTCCTCAACAGCTTCTACCCCCAAGCCACAAGACTGCTGAACAGCTTCTACCTCCAAGCCATTAGACTGCTGAACAGCTTCTACCCCCAAGCCACAAGACTGCTGAACAGCTTCTACCCCCAAGCCATCAAACTGCTGAACAGCTTCTACCCCCAAGCCATCAAACTGCTGAACAGCTTCTACCCCCAAGCCATCAGGCTGCTGAACAGCTCCTACCCCCAAGCCATCAGACTGCTGAACAGCTCCTACCCCCAAGCCATCAGACTGCTGAACAGCTTCTACCTCCAAGCCATCAGACTGCTGAACAGCTTCTACCCCCAAGCCATCAGACTGCTGAACTGCTTCTACCCCCAAGACATCAGGTTGCTGAACAGCTCCTACCCCCAAGACATCAGACTGCTGAACAGCTTCTATCCCTAAGCCATTAGACTGCTGAACAGTTCATCAAATGGCTACCCAGACTATTTACATTGTCCCCACCCTCCATTTTTACATTGCTGCTACTCTCTGTTTATTATTTATACATAGTCACTTTACCTCCACCTACATGTACATATTACCTCAATTACCTTGACTAACCAGTGCCCCCGCACACGGACTCTGTACCGGTTCCTCTGTTGTCACGTGGGCTCTCCATTCCGGCCTCTAGGTCACCAGGATGCTCGTTAGGCCACACACCTGTCACCATTGTTATGCTCATAACGATACTCACCTGGACTCCATCCCCTCTTCGGTTCCTTCCCCAGGCGTCATTGTTTCTGTTCCTGTGCGTTGTTCGTGTTTCTTGTTTGGGATTATGTTAAACTCACTCCCTGAACTTGCTCCCTGACTCCCAGCACACATCATTAAACCTGTTTATAGCTTCCACATTGACTCTGTACCGTAATACCCTGTATATAGCCTCCATATTGACTCTGTACCGGTACCCCCTGTATATAGCCTCCACATTGACTCTGTACCGGTACCTCCTGTATATAAATCAAATCAAATCAAATTTATTCATATAGCCCTTCGTACATCAGCTGATATCTCAAAGTGCTGTACAGAAACCCAGCCTAAAACCCCAAACAGCAAGCAATGCAGGTGTAGAAGCACGGTGGCTAGGAAAAACTCCCTAGAAAGGCCAAAACCTAGGAAGAAACCTAGAGAGGAACCAGGCTATGTGGGGTGGCCAGTCCTCTTCTGGCTGTGCCGGGTGGAGATTATAACAAAACATGGTCAAGATGTTCAAATGTTCATAAATGACCAACATGGTCGAATAATAATAAGGCAGAATAGTTGAAACTGGAGCAGCAGCACAGTCAGGTGGACTGGGGACAGCAAGGAGTCATCATGTCAGGTATTCCTGGGGCATGGTCCTAGGGCTCAGGTCTAAGGCAGAACAGTTGAAACTGGAGCAGCAGCACAGCCAGGTGGACTGGGGACAGCAAGGAGTCATCATGTCAGGTAGTCCTGGGGCATGGTCCTAGGGCTCAGGTCCTCCGAGAGAGAGAAAGAGAGAAGGAGAGAATAAGAGAACGCACACTTAGATTCACACAGGACACCAAATAGGACAGGAGAAGTACTCCAGATATAACAAACTGACCCTAGCCCCCTGACACATAAACTACTGCAGCATAAATACTGGAGGCTGAGACAGGAGGGGTCAGGAGACACTGTGGCCCACTCCGAGGACACCCCCGGACAGGGCCAAACAGGAAGGATATAACCCCACCCACTTTGCCAAAGCACAGCCCCCACACCACTAGAGGGATATCTTCAACCACCAACTTACCATCCTGAGACAAGGCTGAGTATAGCCCACAAAGACCTCCGCCACGGCACAACCCAAGGGGGGGGGGGGGGCGCCAACCCAGACAGGATGACCACATCAGTGACTCAACCCACTCAGGTGACGCACCCCCTCCAGGGACGGCATGAGAGAGCCCCAGTAAAGCCAGTGACTCAGCCCCTGTAATAGGGTTAGAGGCAGAGAATCCCAGTGGAAAGAGGGGAACCGGCCAGGCAAAGACAGCAAGGGCGGTTCGTTGCTCCAGAGCCTTTCCGTTCACCCTCCCACTCCTGGGCCAGACTACACTCAATCATATGACCCACTGAAGAGATGAGTCTTCAGTAGAGACTTAAAGGTTGAGACCGAGTTTGCGTCTCTGACATGGGTAGGCAGACCGTTCCATAAAAATGGAGCTCTATAGGAGAAAGCCCTGCCTCCAGCTGTTTGCTTAAAAATTCTAGGGACAATTAGGAGGCCTGCGTCTTGTGACCGTAGCGTACGTGTAGGTATGTACGGCAGGACCAAATCAGAGAGATAGGTAGGAGCAAGCCCATGTAATGCTTTGTAGGTTAGCAGTAAAACCTTGAAATCAGCCCTTGCTTTGACAGGAAGCCAGTGTAGAGAGGCTAGCACTGGAGTAATATGATCTCTATTTTTTTGGTTCTAGTCAGGATTCTAGCAGCCGTATTTAGCACTAACTGAAGTTTATTTAGTGCTTTATCCGGGTAGCCGGAAAGTAGAGCATTGCAGTAGTCTAACCTAGAAGTGACAAAAGCATGGATTCATTTTTCTGCATCATTTTTGGACAGAAAGTTTCTGATTTTTGCAATGTTACGTAGATGGAAAAAAGCTGTCCTTGAAATGGTCTTGATATGTTCTTCAAAAGAGAGATCAGGGTCCAGAGTAACGCCGAGGTCCTTCACAGTTTTATTTGAGACGACTGTACAACCATTAAGATTAATTGTCAGATTCAACAGAAGATCTCTTTGTTTCTTGGGACCTAGAACAAGCATCTCTGTTTTGTCCGAGTTTAAAAGTAGAAAGTTTGCAGCCATCCACTTCCTTACGTCTGAAACACATGCTTCTAGCGAGGGCAATTTTGGGGCTTCACTACATTTCATTGAAATGTACAGCTGTGTGTCATCCGCATAGCAGTGAAAGTTAACATTATGTTTTCGAATAACATCCCCAAGAGGTAAAATATATAGTGAAAACAATAGTGGTCCTAAAACGGAACCTTGAGGAACACCGAAATTTACAGTTGATTTGTCAGAGGACAAACCATTCACAGAGACAAACTGATATCTTTCCGACAGATAAGATCTAAACCAGGCCAGAACTTGTCCGTGTAGACCAATTTGGGTTTCCAATCTCTTCAAAAGAATGTGGTGATCGATGGTATCAAAAGCAGCACTAAGGTCTAGGAGCACGAGGACAGATGCAGAGCCTCGGTCCGATACCATTAAAATGTCATTTACCACCTTCACAAGTGCCGTCTCAGTGCTATGATGGGGTCTAAAACCAGACTGAAGCATTTCGTATACATTGTTTGTCTTCAGGAAGGCAGTGAGTTGTTGCGCAACAGCCTTTTCTAAAATTTTTGAGAGGAATGGAAGATTCGATATAGGCCGATAGTTTTTTATATTTTCTGGGTCAAGGTTTGGCTTTTTCAAGAGAGGCTTTATTACTGCCACTTTTAGTGAGTTTGGTACACATCTGGTGGATAGAGAGCCGTTTATTATGTTCAACATAAGAGGGCCAAGCACAGGAAGCAGCTCTTTCAGTAGTTTAGTTGGAATAGGGTCCAGTATTGCAGCTTGAAGGTTTAGAGGCCATGATTATTTTCATCATTGTGTCAAGAGATATAGTACTAAAACACTTGAGCGTCTCTCTTGATCCTAGGTCCTGGCAGAGTTGTGCAGACTCAGGACAACTGAGCTTTGAAGGAATACGCAGATTTAAGGAGGAGTCCGTAATTTGCTTTCTAATAATCATAATCCTTTCCTCAAAGAAGTTCATGAATTTATCACTGCTAAAGTGAAAGTCATCCTCTCTTGGGGAATGCTGCTTTTTAGTTAACTTTGCGACAGTATCAAAAAGGAATTTCGGATTGTTCTTATTTTCCTCAATTAAGTTAGAAAAATAGGATGATCGAGCAGCAGTAAGGGCTCTTCGGTACTGCACAGTACTGTCTTTCCAAGCTAGTCGGAAGACTTCCAGTTTGGTGTGGCGCCATTTCCGTTCCAATTTTCTGGAAGCTTGCTTCAGAGCTCGGGTATTTTCTGTGTACCAGGGAGCTAGTTTCTTATGAGAAATGTTTTTAGTTTTTAGGGGTGCAACTGCATCTAGGGTATTGCGCAAGGTTAAGTTGAGTTCCTCAGTTAGGTGGTTAACTGATTTTTGTCCTCTGGCGTCCTTGGGTAGACAGAGGGAATCTGGAAGGACATCAAGGAATCTTTGTGTTGTCTGTGAATTTATAGCACGACTTTTGATGATCCTTGGTTGGGGTCTGAGCAGATTATTTGTTGCAATTGCAAACGTAATAAAATGGTGGTCCGATAGTCCAGGATTATGAGGAAAAACATTAAGATCCACAACATTTATTCCATGGGACAAAACAAGGTCCAGCGTATGACTGTGACAGTGAGTGGGTCCAGAGACATGTTGGACAAAACCCACTGAGTCGATGATGGCTCCGAAAGCCTTTTGGAGTGGGTCTGTGGACTTTTCCATGTGAATATTAAAGTCACCAAAGATTAGAATATTATCCGCTATGACTACAAGGTCCGATAGGAATTCAGGGAACTCAGTGAGGAATGCTGTATATGGCCCAGGAGGCCTGTAAACAGTAGCTATAAAAAGTGATTGAGTAGGCTGCATAGATTTCATGACTAGAAGCTCAAAAGACGAAAACGTCATTTTTTTTTTTGTAAATTGAAATTTGCTATCGTAAATGTTAGCAACACCTCCGCCTTTGCGGGATGCACGGGGGATATGGTCACTAGTGTAGCCAGGAGGTGAGGCCTCATTTAACACAGTAAATTCATCAGGCTTAAGCCATGTTTCAGTCAGGCCAATCACATCAAGATTATGATCAGTGATTAGTTCATTGACTATAATTGCCTTTGAAGTAAGGGATCTAACATTAAGTAGCCCTATTTTGAGATGTGAGGTATCATGATCTCTTTCAATAATGACAGGAATGGAGGTGGTCTTTATCCTAGTGAGATTGCTAAAGCGAACACCGCCATGTTTAGTTTTGCCCAACCTAGGTCGAGGCACAGACACGGTCTCAATGGTGATAGCTGAGCTGACTACACTGACTGTGCTAGTGGCAGACTCCACTATGCTGGCAGGCTGGCTAACAGCCTGCTGCCTGGCCTGCACCCTATTTCATTGTGGAGCTAGAGGAGTTAGAGCCCTGTCTATGTTGGTAGATAAAATGAGAGCACCCCTCCAGCTAGGATGGAGTCCGTCACTCCTCAGCAGGTCAGGCTTGGTCCTGTTTGTGGGTGAGTCCCAGAAAGAGGGCCAATTATCTACAAATTCTATCTTTTGGGAGGGGCAGAAAACAGTTTTCAACCAGCGATTGAGTTGTGAGACTCTGCTGTAGAGCTCATCACTCCCCCTAACTGGGAGGGGGCCAGAGACAATTACTCGATGCCGACACATCTTTCTAGCTGATTTACACGCAGAAGCTATGTTGCGCTTGGTGATCTCTGACTGTTTCATCCTAACATCGTTGGTGCCGACGTGGATAACAATATCTCTATACTCTCTACACTCGCCAGTTTTAGCTTTAGCCAGCACCATCTTCAGATTAGCCTTAACGTCGGTAGCCCTGCCCCCCGGTAAACAGTGTATGATCGCTGGATGATTAGTTTTAAGTCTAATACTGCAGGTAATGGAGTCGCCAATGACTAGAGTTTTCAATTTGTCAGAGCTAATGGTGGGAAGCTTCGGCGTCTCAGACCCCGTAACGGGAGGAGTAGAGACCAGAGAAGACTCGGCCTCTGACTCCGACCCGCTGCTTAATGGGGAAAACCGGTTGAAAGTTTCTGTCGGCTGAATGAGCGACACCAGTTGAGCGTTCCTACAGCATTTCCTTCCAGAAACCGTGAGAAAGTTGTCCGGCTGCGGGGACTGTGCCAGGGGATTTATACTACTATCTGTACTTACTGGTGGCACAGACGCAGTTTCATCCTTTCCTACACTGAAATTACCCTTGCCTAGCGATTGCGTCTGAAGCTGGGCTTGTAGCACAGCTATCCTCGCCGTAAGGCGAGTACAGCGACTGCAATTAGAAGGCATCATGTTAATGTTACTACTTAGCTTCGGCTGTTGGAGATCCTGACGAACCGTGTCCAGATAAAGCGTCCGGAGTGAAAAAGTTGAGTAGGAAAAAACACAAATATGAACGGTAATTAAAAAGTAAAAACCGTAAATTTGTCAGGTAGCAAAACAGGTTGGCAACAAAACGCACAGCAACTCGAAAACAAGTCTGCAAGTCGTGACCGGAAATGACGTCTAGAGGAGACTCTATATAGTCTCCATATTGACTCTGTACCAGTACCTCCTGTATATAATCTCCATATTGACTCTGTACCGGTACCCCCTGTATATAGTCTCCACATTGATTCTGTACCAGTACCCCCTGTATATAGCCTCCACATTGACTCTGTACCGGTACCTCCTGTATATAGTCTCCATATTGACTCTGTACCGTAACACCCTGTATATAGCTTCCACATTGACTCTGTACCGGTACCCCCTGTATATAGCCTCCACATTGACTCTGTACCGTAACACCCTGTATATAGCCTCCACATTGACTCTGTACCGTAACACCCTGTATATAGCCTCCACATTGACTCTGTACCGTAACACCCTGTATATAGCCTCCACATTGACTGTGTACCGTAACACCCTGTATATAGCCTCCACATTGACTCTGTACCGTAACACCCTGTATATAGCCTCCACATTGACTGTGTACCGTAACACCCTGTATATAGCCTCCACATTGACTCTGTACCGTAACACCCTGTATATAGCCTCCATATTGACTCTGTCCCGGTACCCCCTTTATATAGCCTCCATGTTGACTCTGTACCGGTACCCCCTGTATATAGCCTCCACATTGACTCTGTACCGTAACACCCTGAATATAGCCTCCACATTGACTCTGTACCGTAATACCCTGTATATAGCCTCCACATTGACTCTGTACCGTAACACCCTGTATATAGCCTCCACATTGACTCTGTACCGTAACACCCTGTATATAGCCTCCACATTGACTCTGTACCGTAACACCCTGTATATAGCCTCCACATTGACTCTGTACTGTAACACCCTGTATAGCCTCCACATTGACTCTGTACCGTAACACCCTGTATATAGCCTCCATATTGACTCTGTACCGGTACCCCCTGTATATAGTCTCCATATTGACTCTGTACCGGTACCCCCTGTATATAGCCTCCACATTGACTATGTACCGTAACACCCTGTATATAGCCTCCACATTGACTCTGTACCGGTACCCCCTGTATATAGCCTTCACACTGACTCTGTACCGTAATACCCTGTATATAGCCTCCACATTGACTCTGTACCGGTACCCCCTGTATATAGCCTCCACATTGACTCTGTACCGTAATACCCTGTATATAGCCTCCACATTGACTCTGTACCGGTACCCCCTGTATATTGCCTCCACATTGACTCTGTACCGTAACACCCTGTATATAATCTCCACATTGACTCTGTACCGGTACCCCCTGTATATAGTCTCCACATTGATTCTGTACCAGTACCCCCTGTATATAGCCTCCACATTGACTCTGTACCGGTACCTCCTGTATATAGTCTCCATATTGACTCTGTACCGTAACACCCTGTATATAGCTTCCACATTGACTCTGTACCGGTACCCCCTGTATATAGCCTCCACATTGACTCTGTACCGTAACACCCTGTATATAGCCTCCACATTGACTCTGTACCGTAACACCCTGTATATAGCCTCCACATTGACTCTGTACCGTAACACCCTGTATATAGCCTCCACATTGACTGTGTACCGTAACACCCTGTATATAGCCTCCACATTGACTCTGTACCGTAACACCCTGTATATAGCCGCCACATTGACTGTGTACCGTAACACCCTGTATATCGCCTCCACATTGACTCTGTACCGTAAAACACCCTGTATATAGCCTCCATATTGACTCTGTCCCGGTACCCCCTTTATATAGCCTCCATGTTGACTCTGTACCGGTACCCCCTGTATATAGCCTACACATTGACTCTGTACCGTAACACCCTGAATATAGCCTCCACATTGACTCTGTACCGTAATACCCTGTATATAGCCTCCACATTGACTCTGTACCGTAACACCCTGTATATAGCCTCCACATTGACTCTGTACCGTAACACCCTGTATATAGCCTCCACATTGACTCTGTACCGTAACACCCTGTATATAGCCTCCACATTGACTCTGTACTGTAACACCCTGTATATAGCCTCCACATTGACTCTGTACCGGTACCCCCTGTATATAGTCTCCATATTGACTCTGTACCGGTACCCCCTGTATATAGCCTCCACATTGACTATGTACCGTAACACCCTGTATATAGCCTCCACATTGACTCTGTACCGGTACCCCCTGTATATAGCCTCCACACTGACTCTGTACCGTAATACCCTGTATATAGCCTCCACATTGACTCTGTACCGGTACCCCCTGTATATAGCCTCCACATTGACTCTGTACCGTAATACCCTGTATATAGCCTCCACATTGACTCTGTACCGTAACACCCTGTATATAGCCTCCACATTGACTCTGTACCGTAATACCTTGTATATAGCCTCCACATTGACTCTGTACCGTAACACCCTGTATATAGCCTCCACATTGACTCTGTACCGTAACACCCTGTATATAGCCTCCACATTGACTCTGTACCGTAACAACCTGTATATAGCCTCCACATTGACTCTGTACCGTAACACCCTGTATATAGCCTCCACATTGACTCTGTACCGTAACACCCTGTATATAGCCTCCACATTGACTCTGTACCGTAACACACTGTATAGCCTCCACATTGACTCTGTACCGTAATACCCTGTATATAGCCTCCACATTGACTCTGTACCGGTACCCCCTGTATATAGCCTCCACACTGACTCTGTACCGTAATACCCTGTATATAGCCTCCACATTGACTCTGTACCGGTACCCCCTGTATATTGCCTCCACATTGACTCTGTACCGTAACACCCTGTATATAGCCTCCATATTGACTCTGTGCCGGTACCCCCTGTATATAGCCTCCACATTGACTCTGTCCTGTAATTCCCTGTATATAGCCTCCACATTGACTCTGTACCGTAATACCCTGTATATAGCCTCCACATTGACTCTGTACCGGTACCCCCTGTATATAGCCTCCACACTGACTCTGTACCGTAATACCCTGTATATAGCCTCCACATTGACTCTGTACCGGTACCCCCTGTATATAGCCTCCACATTGACTCTGTACCGTAATACCCTGTATATAGCCTCCACATTGACTCTGTACCGTAACACCCTGTATATAGCCTCCACATTGACTCTGTACCGTAATACCTTGTATATAGCCTCCACATTGACTCTGTACCGTAACACCCTGTATATAGCC
Source organism: Oncorhynchus mykiss (assembly GCF_057628025.1). Taxonomy (NCBI): domain Eukaryota; kingdom Metazoa; phylum Chordata; class Actinopteri; order Salmoniformes; family Salmonidae; genus Oncorhynchus; species Oncorhynchus mykiss. The sequence continues at coordinate 2,632,897 of NC_143051.1, read as the reverse complement.
TCCACATTGACTCTGTACCGTAACACCCTGTATATAGCCTCCACATTGACTCTGTACCGTAACACCCTGTATATAGCCTCCACATTGACTCTGTACCGTAACACCCTGTATATAGCCTCCACATTGACTCTGTACCGTAACACCCTGTATATAGCCTCCACATTGACTCTGTACCGTAACACACTGTATAGCCTCCACATTGACTCTGTACCGTAATACCCTGTATATAGCCTCCACATTGACTCTGTACCGGTACCCCCTGTATATAGCCTCCACACTGACTCTGTACCGTAATACCCTGTATATAGCCTCCACATTGACTCTGTACCGGTACCCCCTGTATATTGCCTCCACATTGACTCTGTACCGTAACACCCTGTATATAGCCTCCATATTGACTCTGTGCCGGTACCCCCTGTATATAGCCTCCACATTGACTCTGTCCTGTAATTCCCTGTATATAGCCTCCACATTGACTCTGTACCGTAATACCCTGTATATAGCCTCCACATTGACTCTGTACCGTTATACCCTGTATATAGCCTCGCTAGTGTTATTTTATTGTTGCTCCGTAATTGTTTTTAGTTTCTTTCTCATTTAAAATCTTTCATTTTACTTGATATATTTTTTACTTCAGTTTATTTTGGTAAATACTTTCTTAACACTTTTATTAACTGCATTGGTTTAAGAGCAAGGTGGAGTAAGGAAGCATTTCACTGTAAGGTCATCTATACCTGTTATAATAATAATATAATAATACCTATTCTAATCGGCTGTCAGGCTGGTGGATGAAGTAAGGTGGATGTAGTCAGGTGGATGAAGTCAGGTGGATGAAGTCAGGTGGATGTAGTCAGGTGGATGTAGTCAGGTGGATGAAGTCAGGTGGATGTAGTCAGGTGGATGAAGTCAGGTGGATGTAGTCAGGTGGATGTAGTCAGGTGGATGAAGTCAGGTGGATGAAGTCAGGTGGATGTAGTCAGGTGGATGAAGTCAGGTGGATGTAGTCAGGTGGATGAAGTCAGGTGGATGAAGTCAGGTGGATGAAGGCAGGTGGATGAAGTCAGTTGCAGAAGAGATGAGTGAACATCACAACACTTTACTGAAGAAAATAGCACAAAGTAAAACAAATCCCAATGTGCCACAAAACCAGCCGGAAACGTACCGACCTTAACAATCACACACAAAGACATTACTTATTTTAGTTATCAGTCATTTTACCAGGTAAGTTGACTGAGAACACGTTCTCATTTGCAGCAACGACCTGGGGAGTAGTTACAGAGGAGAGGAGGGGGATGAATGAGCCAATTGTAAACTGGGGATTATTAGGCAACCGTGATGGTTTGAGGGCCAGATTGGGAATTTAGCCAGGACTCCTTCGATAAGTGCCATGGGATCAGTGCTCAGAGAGTCAGGACACCCGTTAAACATCCCATCCGAAAGACGGCACCCTACACAGGGCAGTGTCCCCAGTCACTGCCCTGGGGCATTGGAATATAAAAAAAAAAGAATAGAGATCATATTACTCCAGTGCTAGCCTCTCTACACTGGCTTCCTGTCAAAGCAAGGGCTGATTTCAAGGTTTTACTGCTAACCTACAAAGCATTACATGGGCTTGCTCCTACCTATCTCTCTGATTTGGTCCTGCCGTACATACCTACACGTACGTTACGGTCACAAGACGCAGTTCTCCTAATTGTCCCTAGAATTTCTAAGCAAACAGCTGGAGGCAGGGCTTTCTCCTATAGAGCTCCATTTTTATGGAACGGTCTGCCTATCCATGTCAGAGACGCAAACTCGGTCTCAACCTTTAAGTCTCTACTGAAGACTCATCTATTCAGTGGGTCATATGATTGAGTGTAGTCTGGTCCAGGAGTGGGAGGGTGAACGGAAAGGCTCTGGAGCAACGAACCGCCCTTGCTGTCTCTGCCTGGCCGGTTCCCCTCTTTCCACTGGGATTTTCTGCCTCTAGCCCTATTACAGGGGCTGAGTCACTGGCTTACTGGGGCTCTCTCATGCCGTCCCTGGAGGGAGTGCGTCACCTGAGTGGGTTGATTCACTGATGTAGTCATCCTGTCTGGGTTGCACAACCCCCCTTGGGTTGTGCCGTGGCGGAGGTCTTTGTGGGCTATACTCAGCCTTGTCTCAGGATGGTAAGTTGGTGGTTGAAGATATCCCTCTAGTGGTGTGGGGGCTGTGCTTTGGCAAAGTGGGTGGGGTTATATCCTTCCTGTTTGGCCCTGTCCGGGGGTGTCCTCGGATGGGGCCACAGTGTCTCCTGACCCCTCCTGTCTCAGCCTCCAGTATTTATGCTGCAGTAGTTTATGTGTCGGGGGGCTAGGGTCAGTTTGTTATATCTGGAGTACTTCTCCTGTCCTATTCGGTGTCCTGTGTGAATCTGAGTGTGCGTTCTCTAATTCTCTCCTTCTCTCTTTCTTTCTCTCTCTCGGAGGACCTGAGCCCTAGGACCATGCCCCAGGAATACCTGACATGATGACTCCTTGCTGTCCCCAGTCCACCTGACCGTGCTGCTGCTCCAGTTTCAACTGTTCTGCCTTATTATTATTCGACCATGCTGGTCATTTATGAACATTTGAACATCTTGCCCATGTTCTGTTATAATCTCCACCCGGCACAGCCAGAAGAGGACTGGCCACCCCACATAGCCTGGTTCCTCTCTAGGTTTCTTCCTAGGTTTTTGCCTTTCTAGGGAGTTTTTCCTAGCCACCGTGCTTCTACACCTGCATTGCTTGCTGTTTGGGGTTTTAGGCTGGGTTTCTATACAGCACTTTGAGATATCAGCTGATGTACGAAGGGCTATATAAATACATTTGATTTGATTTGATTTGATTTTAGATCAGAGGAAAGAGTGCCTCCTACTTGCCCTCCAACACCACTTCCAGCAGCATCTGGTCTCCCATCCAGGGACTGACCAGGACCAACCCAGCTTAGCTTCAGAAGCAAGCCAGCAGTGGTATGCAGGGTGGTATGCAGGGTGGTATGCTGGGTGGTATGCAGGGTGGTAGTCTGGGTGGTATGCAGGGTGGTATGCAGGGTGGTATGCAGGGTGGTATGCTGGGTGGTATGCAGGGTGGTATGCTGGGTGGTATGCTGGGTGGTATGCAGGGTGGTATGCTGGGTGGTATGCAGGGTGGTATGCAGGGTGGCATGCAGGGTGGTATGCTGGGTGATATGCTGGGTGGTATGCTGGGTGGTATGCAGGGTGGTATGCTGGGCTGTATGCAGGGTGGTATGCAGGGTGGTATGCTGGGTGGTATTAGACCTCTACATTATACCTCGATATAAAGGTACAGGGGAACATTATACCTCTACATTATACCTTGATATAAAGGTACAGGGGAACATTAGACCTCTACATTATACCTTGCAGGGTGGTATGCTGGGTGGTATGCAGGGTGGTATGCTGGGTGGTATGCAGGGTGGTATGCTGGGTGGTATGCAGGGTGGTATGCAGAGTGGTATGCTGGGTGGTATGCAGGGTGGTATGTTGGGTGGTATGCAGTGTGGTATGCAGGGTGGTATGCAGGGTGGTATGCAGTGTGGTATGCTGGGTGGTATGCAGTGTGGTATGCTGGGTGGTATGCAGGGTGGTATGCTGGGTGGTGTGTTGGGTGGTATGCTGGGTGGTATGCAGGGTGGTATGCAGGGTGGTATGCAGGGTGGTATGCAGGGTGGTATGCTGCTGGCCATGGGGGGAAACAGAGGGTTAAATACATGACCAGTAATTGGGAAAACGAGACAAAACAAAACGGAAAATGAAAAATGGATCGGCGATGGCTAGAAGACCGGTGACGTCGACCGCCGAACACCGACCAAACAAGGAGAGGGACCGACTTCGACCGCCGAACACCGACCGAACAACGTGAGGGACCGTCGTCGACCGCCGAACACCGACCGAACAAGGAGAGGCATCAACGTCGACCGCCGAACACCGACTGAACAAGGAGAGGCATCAACGTCGACCGCCGAACACCGACCGAACAAGGAGAGGCATCGACTTCGGAAGATGTCGTGACATCGCTATATGTGACAAAATACAATTTGATTTGATTTGTGTGTTCGTAAATTCAATGTGGACGTGCCAGAGTGCACTGTGTTGTCAGATTGTCCCTTTGTAAATTCAGAGTGCACACTGGACACTATGACCGAGGACACTATGACACACTGGACACTATGACACACTGGACACTATGACACACTGGACACTATGACCGAGGACACTATGGCCGAGGACACTATGACACACTGGACACTATGACCGAGGACACTATGACACACTGGACACTATGACCGAGGACACTATGGCCGAGGACACTATGGCACACTGGACACTATGACCGAGGACAGTATGACACACTGGACACTATGACCGAGGACACTATGGCCGAGGACACTATGACACACTTTACACCATGGCCGAGGACACTATGGCCAAGGACACTATGACACACTGGACACTATGACCGAGGACACTATGGCCGAGGACACTATGACACACTGGACACTATGACACACTGGACACTATGACACACTGGACACTATGACCGAGGACACTATGACACACTGGACACTATGGCCGAGGACACTATGACACACTGGACACTATGACACACTGGACACTATGACACACTGGACACTATGACCGAGGAGTAGGGTTGATCCAAGCATTCTGACCTCACAACGGAAATCAAGCACACGCGCCAACTTTGGCTAGCTTGCTAGCTACTTCAAGATACAAATGAGAGAACACTCCACTCTGACCATTTTACTTGCCTTAGAAGAGCTGGTTAGACTGTTTTCATGTTATCCAGAGCGATGGTGACCGGCCATATTCAACGGGTGTTGAGCGTTCTTAAATTCATCAGTAATTCTGTGCTCTGGCACACTCAGAAACGCTCACGCTCTGAAATCAGAATAGATACAGTAGGTACATAAGGAGACGAGAGAGAGAGAGAGACAGAAGAGAGAGAGATAAGGAGAGAAGAGAGAGAAAGATAAGGAGACAGAAGAGAAATAAGGAGACGAGAGAGAGCGAGAGAGAAAGAGAGAGAGAGAGACTGAAAGAGAGAGCGATAGAGACAGAGAGAGAGATATATATATACCGTATATATAGAGAGAGAGACAGAAAGAGATAGAACTGAAAGAGAGAGCGATAGAGACAGACAGAGAGAGAGAGAGAGAGAGAGAGAGACAGACAGACAGACAGACAGACAGACAGACAGACAGACAGACAGACAGACAGACAGACAGACAGACAGACAGACAGACAGACAGAGGGACAAAGAGAGAGAGAGACAGACAGAGAGAGAGACAGAGAGAGAGGGACAGAGAGAGAGACAAAGACAGACAGACAGACAGACAGACAGACAGACAGACAGACAGACAGACAGAGAGAGTGAAAGTGGTGATACAGAGATAAGATCGATATTAACGATAACAACCAACATATTCCTCAAGGACTTTCTCCCCACCTCAACCTGCGCGTGTGTGTGGATGTGCGCGCGTGTGTGTGCGTGTGTGTGCGTGTGCGCGCGTGTGCATGTGTGTGTGTGTGTGTGTGTGCGCGCGCGTGTGTGTGTGTGTGTGCATGTGTGTGTGTGCATGTGTGTGTTTGCGAGTGCGTGTGGATGTGTGTGTGTGCATTTGTGTGTGTGCGTGTGTGTGTATGCGAGTGCGCATCGGAGACAGATGTTTGACCACTGAGGCTTGGATGCCGTGGGCACTGTGTGTTCTAGAAAATCCCAGCACAGATGCTGCTACCTGGTGTTCACTGGGCTCCAACACCAGGCCACTCAGCCAATCATGGACATGACAAAGTAATATGGAGTCAGATTGCTTACGGATCAGTGAACTGAATATTTGACAGATTCATTCTACAAAAGTGAATATGCGACATTAGCCGTAACGTTTCTGCTTAAATGTTACTTGGTACTTGAGTTGTACTGAAAATCACAAGTAATAATACTAACAGAAATATCTAATAACCTTCTGCCACAATCATTATGTCAAATACATTGTATATCTGTTGGACCATAATGCATCATTAAAACTATAGACCTGTATCTATCCTTTCTTTTCTTTCCAAAACACTCTCTGATCAAACATCTCATTATCTCTCTCAGAACGATCATCTTGACCCTAAACACCTGTCCACAACCTCAAACAGTTACACTCCAAACTCCACTATGGCCAAGACCAAAGAGCTGTCAAAGAACACCAGAAACGAAATTGTAGACCTGCACCAGGCTGGGATGACTGAATCTGCAATAGGTAAGCAGCTTGGTTTGAAGAAATCAACTGTGGGAGCAATTATTAGGAAATGGAAGACATACATACAAGACCACTGATGATCTCCCTCGATCTGGGGCTCCACGCAAGATCTCACCCGTGGGGTCAAAATGATCATAAGAACGGTGAGCAAAAATCCCAGAACCACACGTGGGTACCTAGTGAATGACCTGCAGAGAGCTGGGACCAAAGTAACAAAGCCTACCATCAGTAACACACTACGCCGCCAGGGACTCAAATCCTGCAGTGCCAGACGTGCCCCCCTGCTTAAGCCCGTACATGTCCAGGCCCGTCTGAAGTTTGCTAGAGAGCATTTGGATGATCCAGAAGAAGATTGGGAGAATGTCATATGGTCAGATGAAACCAAAATATAACTTTTTGGTAAAAACTCAACTCATCGTGTTTGGAGGACAAAGTATGCTGAGTTGCATCCAAAGAACACCATACCTACTGTGAAGCATGGGGGTGGAAACATCATGCTTTGGGGCTGTTTTTCTGCAAAGGGACCAGGACGACTGATCCGTGTAAAGGAAAGAATGAATGGGGCCATGTATCGTGAAATTTTGAGTGAAAACCTCCTTCCATCAGCAAGGGCATTGAAGATGAAACGTGGCTAGGTCTTTCAGCATGACAATGATCCCAAACACACCGCCCGGGCAACGAAGGAGTGGCTTTGTAAGAAGCATTTCAAGGTCCTGGTGTGGCCTAGCCAGTCTCCAGATCTCAACCCCATTAAACATCTTTGGGGGGAGTTGAAAGTCCGTGTTGCCCAGCAACAGCCCCAAAACATCACTGCTCTAGAGGAGATCTGCATGGAGGAATGTGCCAAAATACCAGCAACAGTGTGTGAAAACCTTGTGAAGACTTACAGAAAAGGTTTGACCTCTGTCATTGCCAACAAAGGGTATATAACAAAGTATTGAGATAAACTTTTGTTATTGACCAAATACTTTTTTTCCACCATTATTTGCAAATAAATTCATTAAAAATCCTACAATGTGATTTTCTGGATTTTTTTCCCTAATTTTGTCTGTCATAGTTGAAGTGTACCTATGATGAAAATTCTTTCTAATTTTTTTAAGTGGGAGAACTTGCACAATTGGTGGCTGACTAAATACTTTTTTGCCCCACTGTATATCCGCTGCCTTCGACACTAAACTATCAGATCCTCCCCTCCACCCTCTCAGGGCTGGGAGTCTCAGGCTGTATCAGGTCCTCCTCTCCACCCTCTCAGGGGTGGGCGTCTCAGGCTCTATCAGATCCTCCCCTCCACCCTCTCAGGGCTGGGAGTCTCAGGCTCTATCAGATCCTCCTCTCCACCCTCTCAGGGCTGGGAGTCTCAGGCTCTATCAGATCCTCCTCTCCACCCTCTCAGGGCTGGGCGTCTCAGGCTCCACCCTCTCAGGGCTGGGAGTCTCAGGCTCTATCAGATCCTCCTCTCCACCCTCTCAGGGGTGGGCGTCTCAGGCTCTATCAGATCCTCCCCTCCACCCTCTCAGGGCTGGGCGTCTCAGGCTCCACCCTCTCAGGGCTGGGAGTCTCAGGCTCTATCAGGTCCTCCTCTCCACCCTCTCAGGGGTGGGCGTCTCAGGCTCTATCAGATCCTCCCCTCCACCCTCTCAGGGCTGGGAGTCTCAGGCTCTATCAGGTCCTCCTCTCCACCCTCTCAGGGGTGGGAGTCTCAGGCTCCACCCTCTCAGGGCTGGGAGTCTCAGGCTCTATCAGATCCTCCTCTCCACCCTCTCAGGGGTGGGCGTCTCAGGCTCTATCAGATCCTCCCCTCCACCCTCTCAGGGCTGGGCGTCTCAGACTCTATCAAATCCTCCCCTCCACCCTCTCAGGGCTGGGAGTCTCAGGCTCCACCCTCTCAGGGCTGGGCGTCTCAGGCTCCACCCTCTCAGGGCTGGGAGTCTCAGGCTCTATCAGATCCTCCTCTCCACCCTCTCAGGGCTGGGCGTCTCAGGCTCTATCAGATCCTCCCCTCCACCCTCTCAGGGCTGGGCGTCTCAGACTCTATCAGATCCTCCCCTCCACCCTCTCAGGGCTGGGCGTCTCAGGCTCCACCCTCTCAGGGCTGGGCGACTTAGTCTCTATCAGATCCTCTTCTCCACCCTCTCAGGGCTGGGCGTATCAGGGATGGGTGTCTCAGGCTCTATCAGATCCTCCTCTCCACCCTCTCAGGCTCTATCAGATCCTCCTCTCCACCCTCTCAGGGCTGGGCGTCTCAGGCTCCACCCTCTCAGGGCTGGGTGTCTCAGGCTCTATCAGATCCTCCTCTCCACCCTCTCAGGGCTGGGTGTCTCAGGCTCTATCAGATCCCCCTCTCCACCCTCTCAGGGCTGGGTGTCTCAGGCTCTATCAGATCCTCCTCTCCACCCTCTCAGGCTCTATCAGATCCTCCTCTCCACCCTCTCAGGGCTGAGCTTCATAGGCTCTGTACACTCCTGGATTGCATCCTACGTGGCAGGCCGCTCCTACCGTGTGAGGTGGAGAGGATCTGTGTCTGCACCACATACTCTCACTACTGGTGTCCCCCAGGGCCCAACACACACACCTCAGCCCAACACACACACACCAGTCCAGCACACACACCTCAGTCCAGCACACACACCTCAGCCCAACACACACACCTCAATCCAGCACACACACCTCAGCCCAACACACACACCTACATAGGGAATATGGCCCTGGTCTAAAGTAGTGTACTACATAGGGAATATGGCCCTGGTCTAAAGTAGTGCACTACATAGGGAATAGGGTGCAATTTGGAACTCAGATTCTCTCTACCCATGATTCCAATATCTAAGATAGAGAGTTAAGAAAAGGCTGTGTTAGGTCTGGATAAGAAAGGGGATTAGTTCCACAGAGTTTGGGATGGATGCCTGGAAGGTGATTCATGATTTGTGGCGATAGGCCATTTATGTGACTGAACTCAGGCCCATTGCCAAGGGACAGTAATATTCCTCTTATCGGAGACGATGTTGAGATCTATCCAATCTCCTGTTATCAGAGATAACGTTGAGATCTATCCAGTCTCCTCTTATCAGAGATGACATTGAGATCTATCCAATCTCCTGTTATCAGAGGCGATGTTGAGATCTATCCAATCTCCTGTTATCAGAGATAACGTTGAGATCTATCCAGTCTCCTCTTATCAGAGATGACATTGAGATCTATCCAATCTCCTGTTATCAGAGGCGATGTTGAGATCTATCCAATCTCCTGTTATCAGAGATAACGTTGAGATCTATCCAGTCTCCTCTTATCAGAGATGACATTGAGATCTATCCAATCTCCTGTTATCAGATGCGATGTTGAGATCTATCCAATCTCCTGTTATCAGAGATAACGTTGAGATCTATCCAGTCTCCTGTTATCAGAGATGACATTGAGATCTATCCAGTCTCCTCTTATCAGAGATGACATTGAGATCTATCCAGTCTCCTCTTATCAGAGATGACATTGAGATCTATCCAGTCTCCTGTTATCAGAGATAACGTTGAGATCTATCCAGGATTTAAAAACAGACAGGTGTTGATACCGAGGATGTTCTACAACTGTGTAATTGTTCATTTGGCTTTTTAATCAGTCTACACAAGGCTTGGTTTCACTTGTTTACATTTCAGAAACCAGGGATAACACCACAGACTGTGTTTCTGGGAAGAGGTTGAGGAGGAGAAGGGGAGGGGAGAGGAGAGGAGAGAGGAGGAGAAGGGGAGGGGAGAGAAGGGGAGGGGAGAGGAGGGTAGAGGAGAGAGGGGGAGAAGGGAGGGAATAGGAGAAGGAGAAGGGAGGGAATAGGAGAAGGGGAGGGGAGAGGCGACGAGGGAAGAGGAGAGGAGGAGGAGAGGAGAGGAGGGGTGGGGAATGAAGGAGAGGAGATGAGGTGAGGAGACAGGAGATGAGAGGATAGGTGCGGAGGAGAGAGGAGAGGAATGGACAGGAGGAGGGAGGAGAGTAGAAGGAAGGAGAGGAGGGGACAGGAGGGGGGAGGAGAGTAGAAGGAAGGAGAGGAGGGGACAGGAGGAAGGAGGAGAGTAGAAAGAAGGAGAGGAGGGGACAGGAGGAGGATGGAGAGGAGAGGAGAGGAAATGTAGATACTTAAGCCTCTGGTTAAGTTCCAGTAATCCCCATAGAAAGAAAAGGCTGGTGTCCCTCTGCTCTACTCACCTGCTGGGTACCTGGAGTCTATTAGCTGACATTTACAGGGAAGCCTTTGGCCTGACCCTGTTACAGCCTGACCCTGTTACAGCCTGACCCTGTTACAGCCTGACCCTGTTACAGTCTGACCCTGTTACAGTCTGACCCTGTTACAGTCTGACCCTGTTACAGTCTGACCCTGTTACATCCTGACCCTGTTACATCCTGACCCTGTTACAGTCTGACCCTGTTACAGTCTGACCCTGTTACAGTCTGACCCTGTTACAGTCTGACCCTGTTACATCCTGACCCTGTTACATCCTGACCCTGTTACAGTCTGACCCTGTTACAGCCTGACCCTGTTACAACCTGACCCTGTTACAGTCTGACCCTGTTACAGCCTGACCCTGTTACAGCCTGACCCTGTTACAGTCTGACCCTGTTACAGTCTGACCCTGTTACAGTCTGACCCTGTTACAGTCTGACCCTGTTACAGTCTGACCCTTTTACAGTCGCTAGGTTAACTCTCTATTCCTGCCTTATGACCAGCTCTCTTTCCCCATGTTTCAATTCAAGAGGCTTTATTGGCATGAGTAACATATTTTAACATTGCCAAAGCAAATGAGGTAGATAATAAACAAATGTGAAATAAACAATAAAAATTAACAGCAAACATTTAGCATCCCGAAGTTTCAAAATAATAAAGATTGGTATTCTGTCATCCTGACTGGGGTTCTGTTCTCCTGACTTGGGTTCTGTCATCCTGACTGGGGTTCTGTCCTCCTGACTGGGGTTCTGTTCTCCAGACTGGGGTTCTGTCATCCTGACTGGATGGATGGATTTCTGTCCAGAACCCCAGTCAGTCCAGTCAGGATGACAGATCCCCAGTCAGGATGACAGAACCCCAGTCAGGAGGACAGAACCCCATTCAGGATAACAGAACCCCAGTCTGTCCAGTCAGGATGACAGTTCCCCAGTCAGGACTACAGAACCCCAGTCTGGATAACAGAACCCCAGTCAGGATGACAGATCCCCAGTCAGGAAGACAGAAACCCAGTCAGGAGAAAAGAACCCCAGTCAGGACTACAGAACCCAGTCAGTTTGTTATATCTGGAGTACTTCTCCTGTCCTATTCTGTGTCCTGTGTGAATCTGAGTGTGCGTTCTCTAATTCTCTCCTTCTCTCTTTCTTTCTCTCTCTCGGAGGATCTGAGCCCTAGGACCATGCCCCAGGACTACCTGACATGATGACTCCTTACTGTCCCCAGTCCACCTGGCCGTGCTGCTGCTCCAGTTTTCAACTGACCTGAGCCCTAGGACCATGCCCCAGGACTACCTGACATGATGACTCCTTGCTGTCCCCAGTCCACCTGGCCGTGCTGCTGCTCCAGTTTCAACTGTTCTGCCTTATTATTATTCGACCATGCTGGTCATTTATGAACATTTGAACATCTTGGCCATGTTCTGTTATAATCTCCACCCGGCACAGCCAGAAGAGGACTGGCCATCCCACATATGCTCTCTCTAATTCTCTCTTTCTTTCTCTCTCTCGGAGGACCTGAGCCCTAGGACCATGCCCCAGGAATACCTGACATGATGACTCCTTGCTGTCCCCAGTCCACCTGACCGTGCTGCTGCTCCAGTTTCAACTGTTCTGCCTTATTATTATTCGACCATGCTGGTCATTTATGAACATTTGAACATCTTGGCCATGTTCTGTTATAATCTCCACCCGGCACAGCCAGAAGAGGACTGGCCACCCCACATAGCCTGGTTCCTCTCTAGGTTTCTTCCTAGGTTTTTGCCTTTCTAGGGAGTTTTTCCTAGCCACCGTGCTTCTACACCTGCATTGCTTGCTGTTTGGTGTTTTAGGCTGGGTTTCTGTACAGCACTTTGAGATGTCAGCTGATGTACGAAGGGCTATATAAATACATTTGATTTGATTTGATTTGATGACAGAACCCCAGTCAGGACGACAGAACCCCAGTCAGTATGACAGAACCCCAGTCAGAATGACAGGACCCCATTCAGGAGGACAGAACCCCAGTCAGGATGCCAGAACCCTTGTCAGGAGGACAGAACCCCAGTCAGAATGACAGAAGCCTAGTCAGGATGACAGAACCCCAGTCAGTCCAGTCAGGATGACAGAATCCCAGTCAGTATGACAGAACCCCAGTCAGAATGACAGAACCCCAGTCAGGATGACAGAACCCCAGTCAGAATGACATAACCCCAGTCAGGATGACAGAACCCCAGTCAGGATGACAGAACCCCAGTCAGTCCAGCCAGGATGACAGAATCCCAGTCAGGATGACATAACCCCAGTCAGGAGGACATAACCCCAGTCAGGAGGACAGAACCCCAGTCAGGAGGACAGAACCCCAGTCAGGATGACAGAACCCCAGTCAGGAGGACAGAACCCCAGTCAGGAATTACAGATCCCCAGTCAGGATGACAGAACCCCATTCAGGATGACAGGACACCAGTCAGGATGACAGAACCCCAGTCAGGACGACAGAACCCCAGTCAGGACGACAGAACCCCAGTCAGGATGACATAACCCTAGTCAGTCTAGTCAGGATGACAGAACCCCAGTCAGGATGACAGAACCCCAGTCAGGATGACAGAACCTCAGTCAGGATGACAGACCCCCAGTCAGGATGACAGAACCCCAGTCAGGATGCCAGAACCCCAGTCAGGATGCCAGAACCCAGTCAGGACGACAGAACCCCAGTCAGTTTGACAGAACCCCAGTCAGTCCAGTCAGGATGACAGAACCCTTGTCAGGATTACAGAACCCCAGTCAGGATGACAGATCCCCAGTCAGGATGACAGAACCCCAGTCAGGATGACAGAACCCTTGTCAGGATGACAGAACCCCAGTCAGGATGACAGAACCCCAGTCAGGATGACAGAACCCCAGTCAGTCCAGCCAGGATGACAGAATCCCAGTCAGGATGACAGAACCCCAGTCAGGAGGACATAACCCCAGTCAGGAGGACAGAACCCCAGTCAGGAGGACAGAACCCCAGTCAGGATGACAGAACCCCAGTCAGGAGGACAGAACCCCAGTCAGGAATTACAGATCCCCAGTCAGGATGACAGAATCCCATTCAGGATGACAGGACACCAGTCAGGATGACAGAACCCCAGTCAGGACGACAGAACCCCAGTCAGGACGACAGAACCCCAGTCAGGATGACAGAACCCTAGTCAGTCTAGTCAGGATGACAGAACCCCAGTCAGGATGACAGAACCCCAGTCAGGATGACAGAACCTCAGTCAGGATGACAGACCCCCAGTCAGGATGACAGAACCCCAGTCAGGATGCCAGAACCCCAGTCAGGATGCCAGAACCCAGTCAGGACGACAGAACCCCAGTCAGTTTGACAGAACCCCAGTCAGGACGACACAGCCCCAGTCAGGATGCCAGAACCCAGTCAGGACGACACAGCCCCAGTCAGTGTGACAGAACCCCAGTCAGGATGACAGAACCCAGTCAGGACAACAGAACCCCAGTCAGTTTGACAGAACCCTAGTCAGGATGACAGAACCCCAGTCAGGAGGACAGAACCTCAGTCAGGATGACAGAACCCCAGTCCCATGCATCATGTCATTAGTTCTGCCAGAAAGGAGATAACATTTTTTTTTGTTAGTCTGAGCGTTATGACCAGAGTCCTGGGAAGTGGAGAGATAACCTCCTATCTTATGTGAACACCTCGCCGTTGTTAATGCATTAACCACACACACACACACACACACACACACACACACACACACACACACACACACACACACACACACACACACACACACACACACACACACACACACACACACACACACACACACAAACACACACACACACACACAGCGTTATCCCATCTCCTGGAGCCCTGCCGCTGTGCCAGTCCTGACTCCAGTCCTCCGGGATACATTACTAATAACCTATTCCTTATCAGACACTCTGCACCTCTGCCTGTTATCAAAGAGTCAATTAAAGGAGCGGGGGGAAAGGTGAAGGATTCAAATAATGGAGACAGCTGTTTTCCTCTGTTTCACTAAATCCATTTGTATTGTTACCGGCCTGAGAGCAGCTCCCCAGACCGCACCTTTAATTCAAGCCCTTGTCAAGTCCTCTATACCTGCTGCTGCTTGATAAAGAAGGAGGGAGGGAGGGAGGGAGGGAGGGAGGGAGGGAGGGAGGGAGGGAGGGAGGGAGGGAGGGAGGGAAAGAGCGAGGGAGGGAGGGAGGGAGACATAGAGTGATGTAGGGAGGGAGGGAGGGAGGGACAGAGAGGGATGTAGGGAGGGAGGGAGGGAGGGAGGGAGAGAGAGAGGGAGGGAGGGAGGGAGGGAGGGAGGGAGGGAGGGAGGGAGGGAGGGAGGGAGGGAGGGAGGGAGAGAGATTGAGAGGGAGGGAGGGAGTGGGAGGGAGGGAGACAGGGGGAGGGAGGGAGAGAGACAGAGAGGGAGGGAGGGAGGGAGAGAGAGAGAGAGGGATGGAGGGAGAGGGGTGGAGAGGGAGGGAGAGATGGAGAGAGAGGGTGGGAGGGAGGGAGGGAGGGAGGGAGGGAGGGAGGGAGGAAGAGAGAGGAGGGAGGGAGAGAAAGAGAGAGGAATGAGGGAGGGAGGGAGGGAGGGAGAGATTGAGAGGGAAGGAGGGAGGGAGGGAGGGAGGGAGGGAGGGAGGGAGGGAGGGAGGGAGGGAGAAAAAGAGCTAGCCACAATGCAATCCTAGATGTCTGCTGGTTTCATTATTATGAGCTTTGTTTAGAAGTATGGCTTGTCTTTCTATGTGAATGAGGTTGTCCTGTCTATCTGCCTGGGTGTGGTAGTTGTGAATGATGTCTTGGTTTGTTCTGGTTAGATTCTGGACCCTCCCGTCTACCTGGGACAGTTTAGGTTCCCAGGTAGAAGGAAGGGTAACTGGTAAGTTGTCATTTGTCTGAAAAATGTCCAAACAGTTTCAGTTTAAGTAATCTATGGTATTTGTGTGTGTAAGCTGAAAGGACTTTGACAAGTTCCTGATGTTAGATAAGGAAATTGGGCCTCCTGCTGGATGATCTAAGGAAGGAACTGGTGGAGGAAGGGATTGGGGAGAAGTGGTGTGGATAGTGTTCTCCAAAACGTGGGTAGAACCTATTCTAAATTCAGCTAATCACACACTAATCACAAAATAAGGTCTGCTGTGGTTGTTGTCCAATGTGTGAGGCCTGTTGTGGTTGTTGTCCAATGTGTGAGGTCTGCTGTGGTTGTTGTCCAATGTGTGAGGTCTGCTGTGGTTGTTGTCCAATGTGTGAGGCCTGTTGTGGTTGTTGTCCAATGTGTGAGGCCTGTTGTGTTTGTTGTCCAATGTGTGAGGTCTGTTGTGGTTGTTGTCCAATGTGTGAGGTCTGCTGTGGTTGTTGTCCAATGTGTGAGGTCTGTTGTGGTTGTTGTCCAATGTGTGAGGTCTGCTGTGGTTGTTGTCCAATGTGTGAGGCCTGTTGTGGTTGTTGTCCAATGTGTGAGGTCTGCTGTGGTTGTTGTCCAATGTGTGAGGTCTGCTGTGGTTGTTGTCCAATGTGTGAGGTCTGTTGTGGTTGTTGTCCAATGTGTGAGGTCTGCTGTGGTTGTTGTCCAATGTGTGAGGTCTGCTGTGGTAGTTGTCCAATGTGTGAGGTCTGTTGTGGTAGTTGTCCAATGTGTGAGGCCTGTTGTGTTTGTTGTCCAATGTGTGAGGTCTGTTGTGGTTGTTGTCCAATGTGTGAGGTCTGCTGTGGTTGTTGTCCAATGTGTGAGGTCTGCTGTGGTTGTTCAACCTCAGTGCCTCTTTGCTTGACATCATGGGAAAATCAAAATAAATCAGCCAAAACCTCAGAACTTTTTTGTAGACCTCCACAAGTCTGGTTCATCCTTGGGAGCAATTTCCAAACGCCTGAAGGTACCACGTTCATCTATACATATAATAGTACGCAAGTCTAACAAGTCTAAACACCATGAAGCCGTCATACCGCTCCAAAAAGTGGACCAGTGTCCTTTCTATATCATGAAGTGGGGACCAGTGTCCTTTCTATATCATGAAGTGGGGACCAGTGTCCTTTCTATATCATGAAGTGGGGACCAGTGTCCTTTCTATATCATGAAGTGGGGAGCAGTGTCCTTTCTATATCATGAAGTGGGGACCAGTGTCCTTTCTATATCATGAAGTGGGGACCAGTGTCCTTTCTATATCATGAAGTGGGGACCAGTGTCCTTTCTATATCATGAAGTGGGGAGCAGTGTCCTTTCTATATCATGAAGTGGGGACCAGTGTCCTTTCTATATCATGAAGTGGGGACCAGTGTCGTTTCTATATCATGAAGTGGGGAGCAGTGTCCTTTCTATATCATGAAGTGGGGACCAGTGTCCTTTCTATATCATGAAGTGGGGACCAGTGTCGTTTCTATATCATTTTTTTATTTTTTATTTTATTTCACCTTTATTTAACCAGGTAGGCTAGTTGAGAACACCTTTATTTAACCAGGTAGGCTAGTTGAGAACACCTTTATTTAACCAGGTAGGCCAGTTGAGAACAAGTTCTCATTTGCAACTGTGACCTGGCCAAGATAAAGCAAAGCAGTATGAGCAGACAACACAGAGTTACACATGGAGTAAACAATTAACAAGTCAATAACACAGTAGAAAACAAAGGGGGAGTCTATATACAATGTGTGCAAAAGGCATGAGGAGGTAGGCGAATAATTACAATTTTGCAGATTAGCACTGGAGTGATAAATGATCAGATGGTCATGTACAGGTATTGGTGTGCAAAAGAGCAGAAAAGTAAATAAATAAAAACAGTATGGGGATGAGGTAGGTGAAAATGGGTGGGCTATTTACCAATAGACTATGTACAGCTGCAGCGATCGGTTAGCTGCTCAGATAGCTGATGTTTGAAGTTGGTGAGGGAGATAAAAGTCTCCAACTTCAGCGATTTTTGCAATTCGTTCCAGTCACAGGCAACAGAGTACTGGAACGAAAGGCGGCCAAATGAGGTGTTGGCTTTAGGGATGATCAGTGAGATACACCTGCTGGAGCGCGTGCTACGGATGGGTGTTGCCATCGTGACCAGTGAGCTGAGATAAGGCGGAGCTTTACCTAGCATGGACTTGTAGATGACCTGGAGCCAGTGGGTCTGGCGACGAATATGTAGCGAGGGCCAGCCGACTAGAGCATACAAGTCGCAGTGGTGGGTGGTATAAGGTGCTTTAGTGACAAAACGGATGGCACTGTGATAGACTGCATCCAGTTTGCTGAGTAGAGTGTTGGAAGCCATTTTGTAGATGACATCGCCGAAGTCGAGGATCGGTAGGATAGTCAGTTTTACTAGGGTAAGCTTGGCGGCGTGAGTGAAGGAGGCTTTGTTGCGGAATAGAAAGCCGACTCTTGATTTGATTTTCGATTGGAGATGTTTGATATGAGTCTGGAAGGAGAGTTTGCAGTCTAGCCAGACACCTAGGTACTTATAGATGTCCACATATTCTAGGTCGGAAACATCCAGGGTGGTGATGCTAGGCGGGCATGCGGGTGCAGGCAGCGATCGGTTGAAAAGCATGCATTTGGTTTTACTAGCGTTTAAGAGCAGTTGGAGGCCACGGAAGGAGTGTTGTATGGCATTGAAGCTTGTTTGGAGGTTAGATAGCACAGTGTCCAATGACGGGCCGAAAGTATATAGAATGGTGTCGTCTGCGTAGAGGTGGATCAGGGAATCGCCCGCAGCAAGAGCAACATCATTGATGTATACAGAGAAAAGAGTCGGCCCGAGAATTGAACCCTGTGGCACCCCCATAGAGACTGCCAGAGGACCGGACAGCATGCCCTCCGATTTGACACACTGAACTCTGTCTGCAAAGTAATTGGTGAACCAGGCAAGGCAGTCATCCGAAAAACCGAGGCTACTGAGTCTGCCGATAAGAATATGGTGATTGACAGAGTCGAAAGCCTTGGCAAGGTCGATTAAGACGGCTGCACAGTACTGCCTTTTATCGATGGCGGTTATGATATCGTTTAGTACCTTGAGTGTGGCTGAGATGCACCCGTGACCGGCTCGGAAACCAGATTGCCCAGCGGAGAAGGTACAGTGGGATTCGAGATGGTCAGTGACCTGTTTGTTGACTTGGCTTTCGAAGACCTTAGATAGGCAGGGCAGGATGGATATAGGTCTGTAACAGTTTGGGTCCAGGGTGTCTCCCCCTTTGAAGAGGGGGATGACTGCGGCAGCTTTCCAATCCTTGGGGATCTCAGACGATATGAAAGAGAGGTTGAACAGGCTGGTAATAGGGGTTGCGACAATGGTGGCGGATAGTTTCAGAAATAGAGGGTCCAGATTGTCAAGCCCAGCTGATTTGTACGTGGGGACCAGTGTCCTTTCTATATCATGAAGTGGGGACCAGTGTCGTTTCTATATCATGAAGTGGGGACCAGTGTCCTTTCTATATCATGAAGTGGGGACCAGTGTCCTTTCTATATCATGAAGTGGGGAACGGTGTCCTTTCTATATCATGAAGTGGGCAACGGTGTCCTTTCTATATCATGAAGTGGGGAGCTGTGTCCTTTCTATATCATGAAGTGGGGAGCAGTGTCCTTTCTATATCATGAAGTGGGGACCAGTGTCCTTTCTATATCATGAAGTGGGGACCAGTGTCCTTTCTATATCATGAAGTGGGGACCAGTGTCCTTTCTATATCATGAAGTGGGGACCAGTGTCCTTTCAATATCATGAAGTGGGGAGCAGTGTCCTTTCTATATCATGAAGTGGGGAACAGTGTCCTTTCTGTGTCATACATTTCTGGTTTCAGAGTTCTGAACAGTTCACCCTACTGAATGCTCAATCTACTGACGATCGGCTGGTTTCACCCTACTGAATGCTCAATCTACTGACGATCGGCTGGTTTCACCCTACTGAATGCTCAATCTACTGACGATCGGCTGGTTTCACCCTACTGAATGCTCAATCTACTGACGATCGGCTGGTTTCACCCTACTGAATGGTCAATCTACTGACGATCGGCTGGTTTCACCCTACTGAATGCTCAATCTACTGACGATCGGCTGGTTTCACCCTACTGAATGCTCAATCTACTGACGATCAGCTGGTTTCACCCTACTGAATGCTCAATCTACTGACGATCGGCTGGTTTCACCCTACTGAATGCTCAATCTACTGACGATCGGCTGGTTTCACCCTACTGAATGCTCAATCTACCCACGATCGGCTGGTTTCACCCTACTGAATGCTCAATCTACTGACGATCGGCTGGTTTCACCCTACTGAATGCTCAATCTACTGACGATCGGCTGGTTTCACCCTACTGAATGCTCAATCTACTGACGATCGGATGGTTTCACCCTACTGAATGCTCAATCTACTGACGATCGGCTTCATCCATCATTGAAAACTGATGTTTTCCGGCCATGTTTTGTTTATCTTGTGGTTAAATTACTAATGTCACTCTCGTAGATGGTCGCACAAGATTGTTGTCAGTTTACAATTACATCTTGACAGATTGTTTGAAAGATGTCGGAAGGACGGATGCACAGACAGGTGTTTCACCTGTGTTAGCAGTTGACGATACCCTTCAATAACACAGACCCCAAAGCAAATCAGGAGGATAAAAATTGGTTCATTCATAGAGGAGATGTTATGCTGAGAGGTAGATGTTCATTCTCCCCTGTCCTCAGTGATTGTCTTCCGTGGTTCTCCCCACAGAACAAAGGGACAGGGTGTAGTTTTATAACCCCGCCCTAGCCTGTGGTTGACCAATTAGAATTCCTTGCAAAATAAACCTGGGCCAATGGCCAAATAACAAGTATCCTATTACAGGTTCAATGCATAAACAAATTGGACCAATGAGAACTTGCCATGTAGCTATGAATCCTGGAATGAAATTCCTCCCATGTCTCTGACCCATTGATCATTATTACTCCATTGACCTCTCGTCCTCTGAGTTGTGCATTTATGTTGAAAATATTCTCACACCTGCTATCTGATTGCCTCTGACATCTTTAATGACGTCAATATGGATATAAGTAAATTCTGAAAAGCAACTGATGAACACTGAAAAACGTATTTCTCCAATGAAGAGTGAATTTTCAGTTCATTTTCATCATGAGGTCACCAAGAAAACCCTCAGAACCACGTAAGTCCACTGTCTGGTCTCAACCATAGAATTACAATAAAATGGAATGGAAATGTTCTCTTTGAATGGGAATGTCGGTTCTATAATTTCTAACTCTACTCTCTTTACATTTTCCTGGAACAACAACCTCTAAGAAATTCGTTAAAGCACAAACACTCATCTCTTGTTCTTATTTTATCTTTTCAGCTTTTTATTTTTTTTCTTCTCATGGGATACATCTAGTCATGAGATGCTGGGTAATGGAGATCAGAGGTAGAAAGTTACACGGCAGGAGAAACGACTACATGGTCTAGGTTTGCAATGTGTTCGCTGTTTGTCAACATGACTCAGACTCACATGTGTTTATTGAGGAGTGAGGACAAGGCAAGGGGTGTAAACATTTCCTTAAAGAGCAACTGCATCTAAAAAAAGGCTATTTTCACATTTGAAAACGCCCTATGTGTCATCGATATGACTCAGAAACATTAACTGGAGTGTCAAAATAAACTATAAAGTGTAAAATAGGATAGTTTTAATTGATAAAGTCAGTCTCGGCCAAAACATGTTTTTGAGATGATAGGAAAACCAAGGTGTGTTGGAATGAAGGGTACCGTAACAGTTTTCCTCGGCAATCTTACCCACAATGCCCACCGCATGTATCACCCAAGTAATCATCAATCCGAAGAGAAGCACTCGACCCGATCGTAATGCCCAATGGTCAATTTGGTTTGACATTTGATACCCCTATGGGGCTCGTTAGGAACAATCAGTAAATCACACAACGTGACAATATATTTAAATGTCAATAACTCCACTTTTCAATGACTTTAAAACCTCAAACCAACTGTACAACAACTGTTGCTCTTATGCATGCTTCAGTGTTGCTTGCCTCGAAGCGAGCATAAAGTTTGTCTGGTAGGCTCGCGTCACTGGGCAGCTCGCGTCTGAGTTTCCCTCTGTAGTCTGTGATAGTTTGCAAGCCCTGCCACATCCGACGAGCGTCAGAGCCGGTGTAGTAGGATTCAATCTTAATCCTGTATTGATGCTTTGCTTGTTTGATGGTTCGTCTGAGGGTGTAGCGGGATTTCTTATAAGCATCAGGATATGTGTCCCGCTCCTTGAAAGCGGCAGCTCTAGCCTTTAGCTCGATGCGGATGTTGCCTGTAATCCATGGCTTCTGGTTGGGATATGTACATACGGTCACTATGGGAAGCTGATGACTGAGGTGGTGCACTCAATACCATTGGATGCTAGCAAAACAGTCCTGTAGCGTAGCATCTGCGTCATACGACATTACTTCCATATTGATCTAGTCACTGGTGCTTCCTGCTTTAGTTTTTGCTTGGAAGCAGGAATCAGGAGGATGGAATTATGGTCAGATTTGCCAAATGGAGGGCGAGGGAAAGCTTTGTATGCATCTCTGTGTGTGGAGGAAAGGTCGTCTTGACTTTTTCCCCCTGGTTGCACATGTGACATGCTGGTAGAAATGACGTGAAACTGATTTAAGTTTGCCTGCATTATAGTCCCCGGCCACTAGGAGCACCACTAGGAGCACCACTAGGAGCAGCACTAGGAGCACCACTAGGAGCACCACTAGGAGCACCACTTCTGGATAAGCATTTTCTTCTTTGCTTATGGCCTTATGCAGCTCGTTGAGTGTGGTCTTAGTACCAGTATTGGCTTGTGGGTGGTAAATAGACTGTCTACTGATATATATAATAATATATATAATAATCTATTGAGTGAAACAAATCATCCTATTATTATGGTGGGAGATTATAATATGGTTTTAAATACCTTAATGGTTTGTTGGCCAAACCGGTCGGACTCTACAGACGTTTTCGTGAGAAGACTGATTTTCAGGATGTCTCAAGGTCTGACAAACATCACTCTAGCTCACCTTTCACTGCAGATGCGTAAGTGCAACATCGGCAGATGCAGTGGATTGAGACACATCCCAATGTGAAGAGATGTGGATTGAGACACATCCCAATGCAAACAGAAGTGGATTGAGACACATCTCAATGCAAACAGAAGTGGATTGAGACACATCTCAATGCAAACAGATGTGAATTGAGACACATCTCAATGCAAACAGATGTGGATTGAGACACATCCCAATGCAAACAGAAGTGGATTGAGACACATCTCAATGCAAACAGAAGTGGATTGAGACACATCCCAATGCAAACAGATGTGGATTGAGACACATCCCAATGTGAACAGATGTGGATTGAGACACATCCCAATGCAAACAGAAGTGGATTGAGACACATCTCAATGCAAACAGATGTGGATTGAGACACATCCCAATGCAAACAGATATGGATTGAGACACATCACAATGCAAACATGTGGATTGAGACACATCTCAATGACAACAGATATATCTAGTATAAACTGACGAATATGTACCTGGATGTTTTTATTATGCTAATTAGATTTCCATGATGCCGCAGAAATCATCACTAGGGGTCATTTAAAATCAGCTCTAACAATAATATAGATGGGTTTGAAATCCAGAGCGTAAAAACGAAGGTGTCTCAGAGAGGATCTAGAAAAAAATGCAAACCTCTCTGGATTACAACCGAACTTTGAAAAACGTACAATATTACGTATTGGATTGCAATAATTTTTTACATTACCAATTAAAGATGTCCTGGTCTGACATTGAAGTTGACATACTCGGTATTAATATCCCTTTAGAAAAATATCCCTTTAGAAATGAATGAACTCATGACAACACATTTTAATAGAAAGCCAGCAAAAATATATATGACGTTGCTACCATAGAAAAGCCAATACATGTTGTGGAAAAATCACCCTGATTCATTATTTAGTCATATTCAAGTTTACCTATTTACTTGCCTACACTAAACAATTTGTTTTTGTTGTTGACTTAAGTCGTTTTTGGGGTATATGTACTCTATTTATATTTTTGACAACTTTATACTTTTACGTTCCTAATTCAATTTATTAATAATGTACTTTATACTCCATACATTTCCCCTGACACCCAAAAGTACTCGTTCCATTTTAATACATAGCAGGACAGGAAAATAGTCAAATTCACACACTTATCAACAGAACATCCCTGGTCGTCCCTACTGCCTCTGATCTGGTG
Organism: Oncorhynchus mykiss; assembly: GCF_057628025.1. Taxonomy (NCBI): domain Eukaryota; kingdom Metazoa; phylum Chordata; class Actinopteri; order Salmoniformes; family Salmonidae; genus Oncorhynchus; species Oncorhynchus mykiss. The sequence goes on along the minus strand of NC_143051.1, from coordinate 2,609,186 downwards.
GACTCACTAAACAGAGAACATCCCTGGTCATCCCTACTGCCTCTGATCTGGTGGACTCACTAAACAGAGAACATCCCTGGTCATCCCTACTGCCTCTGATCTGGTGGACTCACTAAACAGAGAACATCCCTGGTCATCCCTACTGCCTCTGATCTGGAGGACTCACTAAACAGAGAACATCCCTGGTCATCCCTACTGCCTCTGATCTGGTGGGCTCACTAAACAGAGAACATCCCTGGTCATCCCTACTGCCTCTGATCTGGAGGACTCACTAAACAGAGGACATCCCTGGTCGTCCCTACTGCCTCTGATCTGGAGGACTCACTAAACAGAGAACATCCCTGGTCATCCCTACTGCCTCTGATCTGACAGACTCACTAAACAGAGAACATCCCTGGTCATCTCTACTGCCTCTGATCTGGAGGACTCACTAAACAGAGAACATCCCTGGTCATCCCTACTGCCTCTGATCTGGAGGACTCACTAAACAGAGAACATCCCTGGTCATCCCTACTGCCTCTGATCTGGAGGACTCACTCAACAGAGAACATCCCTGGTCATCCCTACTGCCTCTGATCTGACAGACTCACTAAACAGAGAACATCCCTGGTCATCCCTACTGCCTCTGATCTGGAGGACTCACTAAACAGAGAACATCCCTGGTCATCCCTACTGCCTCTGATCTGACAGACTCACTAAACAGAGAACATCCCTGGTCATACCTACTGCCTCTGATCTGGAGGACTCACTAAACAGAGAACATCCCTGGTCATCTCTACTGCCTCTGATCTGGCGGACTCACTAAACAGAGAACATCCCTGGTCATCCCTACTGCCTCTGATCTGGAGGACTCACTAAACAGAGAACATCCCTGGTCATCCCTACTGCCTCTGATCTGGAGGACTCACTAAACAGAGAACATCCCTGATCATCCCTACTGCCTCTGATCTGGAGGACTCACTAAACAGAGGACATCCCTGGTCGTCCCTACTGCCTCTGATCTGGAGGACTCACTAAACAGAGAACATCCCTGGTCATCCCTACTGCCTCTGATCTGACAGACTCACTAAACAGAGAACATCCCTGGTCATCTCTACTGCCTCTGATCTGGAGGACTCACTAAACAGAGAACATCCCTGGTCATCCCTACTGCCTCTGATCTGGAGGACTCACTAAACAGAGAACATCCCTGGTCATCCCTACTGCCTCTGATCTGGAGGACTCACTCAACAGAGAACATCCCTGGTCATCCCTACTGCCTCTGATCTGACAGACTCACTAAACAGAGAACATCCCTGGTCATCCCTACTGCCTCTGATCTGGAGGACTCACTAAACAGAGAACATCCCTGGTCATCCCTACTGCCTCTGATCTGACAGACTCACTAAACAGAGAACATCCCTGGTCATACCTACTGCCTCTGATCTGGAGGACTCACTAAACAGAGAACATCCCTGGTCATCTCTACTGCCTCTGATCTGGCGGACTCACTAAACAGAGAACATCCCTGGTCATCCCTACTGCCTCTGATCTGGAGGACTCACTAAACAGAGAACATCCCTGGTCATCCCTACTGCCTCTGATCTGGAGGACTCACTAAACAGAGAACATCCCTGATCATCCCTACTGCCTCTGATCTGGAGGACTCACTAAACAGAGAACATCCCTGGTCGTCCCTACTGCCTCTGATCTGGAGGACTCACTAAACAGAGAACATCCCTGGTCATCCCTACTGCCTCTGATCTGGCGGACTCACTAAACAGAGAACATCCCTGGTCATCCCTACTGCCTCTGATCTGACAGACTCACTAAACAGAGAACATCCCTGGTCATACCTACTGCCTCTGATCTGGAGGACTCACTAAACAGAGAACATCCCTGGTCATCTCTACTGCCTCTGATCTGGCGGACTCACTAAACAGAGAACATCCCTGGTCATCCCTACTGCCTCTGATCTGGAGGACTCACTAAACAGAGAACATCCCTGGTCATCCCTACTGCCTCTGATCTGGAGGACTCACTAAACAGAGAACATCCCTGGTCATCTCTACTGCCTCTGATCTGGCGGACTCACTAAACAGAGAACATCCCTGGTCATCCCTACTGCCTCTGATCTGGAGGACTCACTAAACAGAGAACATCCCTGGTCATCCCTACTGCCTCTGATCTGGAGGACTCACTAAACAGAGAACATCCCTGATCATCCCTACTGCCTCTGATCTGGAGGACTCACTAAACAGAGAACATCCCTGGTCATCCCTACTGCCTCTGATCTGGAGGACTCACTAAACAGAGAACATCCCTGGTCATCCCTACTGCCTCTGATCTGGAGGACTCACTAAACAGAGAACATCCCTGGTCGTCCCTACTGCCTCTGATCTGGAGGACTCACTAAACAGAGAACATCCCTGGTCATCCCTACTGCCTCTGATCTGGAGGACTCACTAAACAGAGAGCATCCCTGGTCATACCTACTGCCTCTGATCTGGAGGACTCACTAAACAGAGAACATCCCTGGTCATCCCTACTGCCTCTGATCTGGAGGACTCACTAAACAGAGAACATCCCTGATCATCCCTACTGCCTCTGATCTGGAGGACTCACTAAACAGAGAACATCCCTGGTCGTCCCTACTGCCTCTGATCTGGTGGACTCACTAAACAGAGAACATCCCTGGTCATCCCTACTGCCTCTGATCTGGTGGACTCACTAAACAGAGAACATCCCTGGTCATCCCTACTGCCTCTGATCTGGCGGACTCACTAAACAGAGAACATCCCTGGTCATCCCTACTGCCTCTGATCTGGAGGACTCACTAAACAGAGGACATCCCTGGTCGTCCCTACTGCCTCTGATCTGGAGGACTCACTAAACAGAGAACATCCCTGGTCATCCCTACTGCCTCTGATCTGACAGACTCACTAAACAGAGAACATCCCTGGTCATCTCTACTGCCTCTGATCTGGAGGACTCACTAAACAGAGAACATCCCTGGTCATCCCTACTGCCTCTGATCTGGAGGACTCACTAAACAGAGAACATCCCTGGTCATCCCTACTGCCTCTGATCTGGAGGACTCACTCAACAGAGAACATCCCTGGTCATCCCTACTGCCTCTGATCTGACAGACTCACTAAACAGAGAACATCCCTGGTCATCCCTACTTCCTCTGATCTGGAGGACTCACTAAACAGAGAACATCCCTGGTCATCCCTACTGCCTCTGATCTGACAGACTCACTAAACAGAGAACATCCCTGGTCATACCTACTGCCTCTGATCTGGAGGACTCACTAAACAGAGAACATCCCTGGTCATCTCTACTGCCTCTGATCTGGCGGACTCACTAAACAGAGAACATCCCTGGTCATCCCTACTGCCTCTGATCTGACAGACTCACTAAACAGAGAACATCCCTGGTCATACCTACTGCCTCTGATCTGGAGGACTCACTAAACAGAGAACATCCCTGGTCATCCCTACTGCCTCTGATCTGGAGGACTCACTAAACAGAGAACATCCCTGATCATCCCTACTGCCTCTGATCTGGAGGACTCACTAAACAGAGAACATCCCTGGTCGTCCCTACTGCCTCTGATCTGGAGGACTCACTAAACAGAGAACATCCCTGGTCATCCCTACTGCCTCTGATCTGGCGGACTCACTAAACAGAGAACATCCCTGGTCATCCCTACTGCCTCTGATCTGACAGACTCACTAAACAGAGAACATCCCTGGTCATCCCTACTGCCTCTGATCTGGAGGACTCACTCAACAGAGAACATCCCTGGTCATCCCTACTGCCTCTGATCTGACAGACTCACTAAACAGAGAACATCCCTGGTCATCCCTACTGCCTCTGATCTGGAGGACTCACTAAACAGAGAACATCCCTGGTCAACCCTACTGCCTCTGATCTGACAGACTCACTAAACAGAGAACATCCCTGGTCATACCTACTTCCTCTGATCTGGAGGACTCACTAAACAGAGAACATCCCTGGTCATCTCTACTGCCTCTGATCTGGCGGACTCACTAAACAGAGAACATCCCTGGTCATCCCTACTGCCTCTGATCTGGAGGACTCACTAAACAGAGAACATCCCTGGTCATCCCTACTGCCTCTGATCTGGAGGACTCACTAAACAGAGAACATCCCTGGTCATCTCTACTGCCTCTGATCTGGCGGACTCACTAAACAGAGAACATCCCTGGTCATCCCTACTGCCTCTGATCTGGAGGACTCACTAAACAGAGAACATCCCTGGTCATCCCTACTGCCTCTGATCTGGAGGACTCACTAAACAGAGAACATCCCTGATCATCCCTACTGCCTCTGATCTGGAGGACTCACTAAACAGAGAACATCCCTGGTCGTCCCTACTTTCTCTGATCTGGAGGACTCACTAAACAGAGAACATCCCTGGTCATCCCTACTGCCTCTGATCTGGCGGACTCACTAAACAGAGAACATCCCTGGTCATACCTACTGCCTCTGATCTGGAGGACTCACTAAACAGAGAACATCCCTGGTCATCCCTACTGCCTCTGATCTGGAGGACTCACTAAACAGAGAGCATCCCTGGTATACCTACTGCCTCTGATCTGGAGGACTCACTAAACAGAGAACATCCCCGGTCATCCCTACTGCCTCTGATCTGGAGGACTCACTAAACAGAGAACATCCCTGGTCGTCCCTACTGCCTCTGATCTGGTGGACTCACTAAACAGAGAACATCCCTGGTCATCCCTACTGCCTCTGATCTGGTGGACTCACTAAACAGAGAACATCCCTGGTCATCCCTACTGCCTCTGATCTGGAGGACTCACTAAACAGAGAACATCCCTGGTCATCCCTACTGCCTCTGATCTGGCGGACTCACTAAACAGAGAACATCCCTGGTCATCTCTACCGCCTCTGATCTGGAGGACTCAATAAACAGAGAACATCCCTGGTCATCCCTACTGCCTCTGATCTGGCGGACTCACTAAACAGAGAACATCCCTGGTCATCCCTACTGCCTCTGATCTGGAGGACTCACTAAACAGAGAACATCCCTGGTCATCCCTACTGCCTCTGATCTGGAGGACTCACTAAACAGAGAACATCCCTGGTCATCCCTACTGCCTCTGATCTGGAGGACTCACTAAACAGAGAACATCTCTGGTCATCTCTACTGCCTCTGATCTGGAGGACTCACTAAACAGAGAACATCCCTGGTCATCCCTACTGCCTCTGATCTGGAGGACTCACTAAACAGAGAACATCCCTGGTCATCCCTACTGCCTCTGATCTGGAGGACTCACTCAACAGAGAACATCCCTGGTCATCCCTACTGCCTCTGATCTGACAGACTTACTAAACAGAGAACATCCCTGGTCATCCCTACTGCCTCTGATCTGGAGGACTCACTAAACAGAGAACATCCCTGGTCATCCCTACTGCCTCTGATCTGACAGACTCACTAAACAGAGAACATCCCTGGTCATACCTACTGCCTCTGATCTGGAGGACTCACTAAACAGAGAACATCCCTGGTAATCTCTACTGCCTCTGATCTGGCGGACTCACTAAACAGAGAACATCCCTGGTCATCCCTACTGCCTCTGATCTGGAGGACTCACTAAACAGAGAACATCCCTGGTCGTCCCTACTGCCTCTGATCTGGAGGACTCACTAAACAGAGAACATCCCTGATCATCCCTACTGCCTCTGATCTGGAGGACTCACTAAACAGAGAACATCCCTGGTCGTCCCTACTGCCTCTGATCTGGAGGACTCACTAAACAGAGAACATCCCTGGTCGTCCCTACTGCCTCTGATCTGGCGGACTCACTAAACAGAGAACATCCCTGGTCATCCCTACTGCCTCTGATCTGACAGACTCACTAAACAGAGAACATCCCTGGTCATCCCTACTGCCTCTGATCTGGAGGACTCACTCAACAGAGAACATCCCTGGTCATCCCTACTGCCTCTGATCTGACAGACTCACTAAACAGAGAACATCCCTGGTCATCCCTACTGCCTCTGATCTGGAGGACTCACTAAACAGAGAACATCCCTGGTCATCCCTACTGCCTCTGATCTGACAGACTCACTAAACAGAGAACATCCCTGGTCATACCTACTGCCTCTGATCTGGAGGACTCACTAAACAGAGAACATCCCTGGTCATCTCTACTGCCTCTGATCTGGCGGACTCACTAAACAGAGAACATCCCTGGTCATCCCTACTGCCTCTGATCTGGAGGACTCACTAAACAGAGAACATCCCTGGTCATCCCTACCGCCTCTGATCTGGAGGACTCACTAAACAGAGAACATCCCTGATCATCCCTACTGCCTCTGATCTGGAGGACTCACTAAACAGAGAACATCCCTGGTCGTCCCTACTGCCTCTGATCTGGAGGACTCACTAAACAGAGAACATCCCTGGTCATCCCTACTGCCTCTGATCTGGCGGACTCACTAAACAGAGAACATCCCTGGTCATCCCTACTGCCTCTGATCTGACAGACTCACTAAACAGAGAACATCCCTGGTCATCCCTACTGCCTCTGATCTGGAGGACTCACTAAACAGAGAACATCCCTGGTCATCTCTACTGCCTCTGATCTGGCGGACTCACTAAACAGAGAACATCCCTGGTCATCCCTACTGCCTCTGATCTGGAGGACTCACTAAACAGAGAACATCCCTGGTCATCCCTACTGCCTCTGATCTGGAGGACTCACTAAACAGAGAACATCCCTGATCATCCCTACTGCCTCTGATCTGGAGGACTCACTAAACAGAGAACATCCCTGGTCGTCCCTACTGCCTCTGATCTGGAGGACTCACTAAACAGAGAACATCCCTGGTCATCCCTACTGCCTCTGATCTGGCGGACTCACTAAACAGAGAACATCCCTGGTCATCTCTACTGCCTCTGATCTGGAGGACTCACTAAACAGAGAACATCCCTGGTCATCCCTACTGCCTCTGATCTGGAGGACTCACTAAACAGAGAGCATCCCTGGTCATACCTACTGCCTCTGATCTGGAGGACTCACTAAACAGAGAACATCCCTGGTCATCCCTACTGCCTCTGATCTGGAGGACTCACTAAACAGAGAACATCCCTGATCATCCCTACTGCCTCTGATCTGGAGGACTCACTAAACAGAGAACATCCCTGGTCGTCCCTACTGCCTCTGATCTGGAGGACTCACTAAACAGAGAACATCCCTGGTCATTCCTACTGCCTCTGATCTGGCGGACTCACTAAACAGAGAACATCCCTGGTCATACCTACTGCCTCTGATCTGGAGGACCCTCTAAACAGAGAGCATCCCTGGTCATACCTACTGCCTCTGATCTGGAGGACTCACTAAACAGAGAACATCCCTGGTCATACCTACTGCCTCTGATCTGGCGGACTCACTAAACAGAGAACACCCCTGGTCATCCCTACTGCCTCTGATCTGGAGGACTCACTAAACAGAGAACATCCCTGGTCATCCCTACTGCCTCTGATCTGGCGGACTCACTAAACAGAGAACATCCCCGGTCATACCTACTGCCTCTGATCTGGAGGACTCACTAAACAGAGAACATCCCTGGTCATCCCTACTGCCTCTGATCTGGAGGACTCACTAAACAGAGAGCATCCCTGGTCATACCTACTGCCTCTGATCTGGAGGACTCACTAAACAGAGAACATCCCTGGTCATCCCTACTGCCTCTGATCTGGAGGACTCACTAAACAGAGAACATCCCTGGTCATTCCTACTGCCTCTGATCTGGCGGACTCACTAAACAGAGAACATCCCTGGTCATACCTACTGCCTCTGATCTGGAGGACTCACTAAACAGAGAGCATCCCTGGTCATACCTACTGCCTCTGATCTGGAGGACTCACTAAACAGAGAACATCCCTGGTCATACCTACTGCCTCTGATCTGGCGGACTCACTAAACAGAGAACATCCCTGGTCATCCCTACTGCCTCTGATCTGGAGGACTCACTAAACAGAGAACATCCCTGGTCATCCCTACTGCCTCTGATCTGGCGGACTCACTAAACAGAGAACATCCCTGGTCATACCTACTGCCTCTGATCTGGAGGACTCACTAAACAGAGAACATCCCTGGTCATCCCTACTGCCTCTGATCTGGAGGACTCACTAAACAGAGAACATCCCTGATCATCCCTACTGCCTCTGATCTGGAGGACTCACTAAACAGAGAACATCCCTGGTCATCCCTACTGCCTCTGATCTGGAGGACTCACTAAACAGAGAACATCCCTGGTCATTCCTACTGCCTCTGATCTGGCGGACTCACTAAACAGAGAACATCCCTGGTCATACCTACTGCCTCTGATCTGGAGGACTCACTAAACAGAGAACATCCCTAGTCATACCTACTGCCTCTGATCTGGAGGACTCACTAAACAGAGAACATCCCTGGTCATCCCTACTGCCTCTGATCTGGAGGACTCACTAAACAGAGAGCATCCCTGGTCATACCTACTGCCTCTGATCTGGAGGACTCACTAAACAGAGAACATCCCTGGTCATACCTACTGCCTCTGATCTGGCGGACTCACTAAACAGAGAACATCCCTGGTCATCCCTACTGCCTCTGATCTGGAGGACTCACTAAACAGAGAACATCCCTGGCCATCTCTACTGCCTCTGGTCTGAAGGACTCACTAAACAGAGAACATCCCTGGTCATCTCTTCTGCCTCTGATCTGACAGACTCACTAAACAGAGAACATCCCTGGTCATCCCTACTGCCTCTGATCTGGAGGACTCACTAAACAGAGAACATCCCTGGTCATCTCTACTGCCTCTGGTCTGAAGGACTCACTAAACAGAGAACATCCCTGGTCATCTCTACCGCCTCTGATCTGGAGGACTCACTAAACAGAGAACATCCCTGGTCATCTCTACTGCCTCTGATCTGGAGGACTCACTAAACAGAGAACATCCCTGGTCATACCTACTGCCTCTGATCTGGAGGACTCACTAAACAGAGAACATCCCTGGTCATCCCTACTGCCTCTGATCTGGAGGACTCACTAAACAGAGAACATCCCTGATCATCCCTACTGCCTCTGATCTGGAGGACTCACTAAACAGAGAACATCCCTGGTCGTCCCTACTGCCTCTGATCTGGAGGACTCACTAAACAGAGAACATCCCTGGTCATTCCTACTGCCTCTGATCTGGCGGACTCACTAAACAGAGAACATCCCTGGTCATACCTACTGCCTCTGATCTGGAGGACTCACTAAACAGAGAACATCCCTAGTCATACCTACTGCCTCTGATCTGGAGGACTCACTAAACAGAGAACATCCCTGGTCATCCCTACTGCCTCTGATCTGGAGGACTCACTAAACAGAGAGCATCCCTGGTCATACCTACTGCCTCTGATCTGGAGGACTCACTAAACAGAGAACATCCCTGGTCATACCTACTGCCTCTGATCTGGCGGACTCACTAAACAGAGAACATCCCTGGTCATCCCTACTGCCTCTGATCTGGAGGACTCACTAAACAGAGAACATCCCTGATCATCCCTACTGCCTCTGATCTGGAGGACTCACTAAACAGAGAACATCCCTGGTCGTCCCTACTGCCTCTGATCTGGAGGACTCACTAAACAGAGAACATCCCTGGTCATTCCTACTGCCTCTGATCTGGCGGACTCACTAAACAGAGAACATCCCTGGTCATACCTACTGCCTCTGATCTGGAGGACTCACTAAACAGAGAACATCCCTAGTCATACCTACTGCCTCTGATCTGGAGGACTCACTAAACAGAGAACATCCCTGGTCATCCCTACTGCCTCTGATCTGGAGGACTCACTAAACAGAGAGCATCCCTGGTCATACCTACTGCCTCTGATCTGGAGGACTCACTAAACAGAGAACATCCCTGGTCATACCTACTGCCTCTGATCTGGCGGACTCACTAAACAGAGAACATCGCTGGTCATCCCTACTGCCTCTGATCTGGAGGACTCACTAAACAGAGAACATCCCTGGCCATCTCTACTGCCTCTGGTCTGAAGGACTCACTAAACAGAGAACATCCCTGGTCATCTCTTCTGCCTCTGATCTGACAGACTCACTAAACAGAGAACATCCCTGGTCATCCCTACTGCCTCTGATCTGGAGGACTCACTAAACAGAGAACATCCCTGGTCATCTCTACTGCCTCTGGTCTGAAGGACTCACTAAACAGAGAACATCCCTGGTCATCTCTACCGCCTCTGATCTGGAGGACTCACTAAACAGAGAACATCCCTGGTCATCTCTACTGCCTCTGATCTGGAGGACTCACTAAACAGAGAACATCCCTGGTCATCCCTACTGCCTCTGATCTGGAGGACTCACTAAACAGAGAACATCCCTGGTCATACCTACTGCCTCTGATCTGGAGGACTCACTAAACAGAGAACATCCCTGGTCATCCCTACTGCCTCTGATCTGGAGGACTCACTAAACAGAGAGCATCCCTGGTCATACCTACTGCCTCTGATCTGGAGGACTCACTAAACAGAGAACATCCCTGGTCATACCTACTGCCTCTGATCTGGCGGACTCACTAAACAGAGAACATCCCTGGTCATCCCTACTGCCTCTGATCTGGAGGACTCACTAAACAGAGAACATCCCTGGCCATCTCTACTGCCTCTGGTCTGAAGGACTCACTAAACAGAGAACATCCCTGGTCATCTCTTCTGCCTCTGATCTGACAGACTCACTAAACAGAGAACATCCCTGGTCATCCCTACTGCCTCTGATCTGGAGGACTCACTAAACAGAGAACATCCCTGGTCATCTCTACTGCCTCTGGTCTGAAGGACTCACTAAACAGAGAACATCCCTGGTCATCTCTACCGCCTCTGATCTGGAGGACTCACTAAACAGAGAACATCCCTGGTCATCTCTACTGCCTCTGATCTGGAGGACTCACTAAACAGAGAACATCCCTGGTCATCCCTACTGCCTCTGATCTGGAGGACTCACTAAACAGAGAACATCCCTGGTCATCTCTACTGCCTCTGATCTGGAGGACTCACTAAACAGAGAACATCCCTGGTCATCTCTACTGCCTCTGGTCTGAAGGACTCACTAAACAGAGAACATCCCTGGTCATCTCTACTGCCTCTGATCTGGAAGACTCAATAAACATTCTTTGTTTGCAAATTATATCTCAGCGTTAGTTTTCCTATGGCTTTCCATTAATTAAAAAATTAACAAGAAAATGGTGCTGTCTGGTTTGCTTAATATGAGGAATTTGAAATTATTTATATTTTTACATTTGATTCTTAAGTATATTTAAAACCAAATACTTTTAGACTTTTCCTCAAGTCGTATTTTACTGGGTGACTTTCACTTTTTCTTGAGTCATTTTCTAATAAGGTTTCGTTTGCTGTCTATTTGTGGAAAAATCACCATGATTCATTATTCTGTCAATTGTTTACCTATTTACTTGCCTATGCTAAACGATTTGTTTTGTTAATTACATGAGCTAAACATATTTATATTTATTTGGAATGGCAAGCCAGACAAAATTCAACATGCTCAATATATAATGAATATGAGCTCGTGGGGGCTAAAATGATTAATTATTAAACCATTCAACCTCTCACTTAAATCATCAGTCATGATAATGGAGAATGACCACCTCAGGTCTGATGTTATGAAATGGAGAACAACCACATCCGGTCTGATGTTATGTAATGCATATGTGGAGAACAACCACATCCGGTCTGATGTTATGAAATGGAGAACAACCACCTCAGGTCTGATGTTATGTAATGTATATGTGGAGAACAACCACCTCAGTTCTGATGTTATGTCATGGAGAACAACCACCTCAGGTCTGATGTTATGAAATGGAGAACAACCACCTCAGGTCTGATGTTATGTCATGGAGAACAACCACCTCAGGTCTGATGTTATGAAATGGAGAACAACCACCTCAGGTCTGATGTTATTTAATGGAGAACAACCACCTCAGGTCTGATGTTATGAAATGGAGAACAACCACCTCAGGTCTGATGTTATTTAATGGAGAACAACCACCTCAGGTCTGATGTTATGAAATGGAGAACAACCACCTCAGGTCTGATGTTATTTAATGGAGAACAACCACCTCAGGTCTGATGTTATGAAATGGAGAACAACCACCTCAGGTCTGATATTATGTAATGTATATGTAGATTATGACCACCTCAGCTCTACCCTGTTGTTACGATATGTGTACTGCCATTCTAAAGTTTGGGGTCACTTAGAAATGTCCTGTTTTTGAAAGAAAAGCAAATTGTTTTGTCCATTAAAATAACATCAAATTGATCAGAAATACAGTGTAGACATTGTTAATGTTGTCAATGACTATTGTAGCTGGAAACTGAAGATTTTTAATGGAATACAGAGGCCCATTATCAGCAACCATCGCTCCTGTGTTCCAATGGCACGTTGTGTTAGCTAATCCAAGTTTATAATTTTAAAAGGCTAATTGATCAGACGCCTCACCAGTCCTCATCAACTGGCAGCTTCATTAAATAGTACCCACAAAACACCAGTCTCAACGTCAACAGTGAAGAGGAGACTCCGGGATGCTGGCCTTCTAGGCAGAGTTGGAAAGAAAAAGCCATATTTCAGAAAATATTAAGATGGAGACACAGTTTCAACTATTCTGCCTTATTATTATTCGACCATGCTGGTCATTTATGAACATTTGAACATCTTGACCATGTTTTGTTATAATCTCCACCCGGCACAGCCAGAAGAGGACTGGCCACCCCACATAGCCTGGTTCCTCTCTAGGTTTCTTCCTAGGTTTTGGCCTTTCTAGGGAGTTTTTCCTAGCCACCGTGCTTCTTCACCTGCATTGCTTGCTGTTTGGGGTTTTAGGCTGGGTTTCTGTACAGCACTTTGAGATATCAGCTGATGTACGAAGGGCTATATAAAATAAATTTGATTGATTGGACAGAGGAGCATCTCGGAGTCGCCACTTCACTGTTGATGTCAGAGTCATATCATCTATTTGCTCTTCATCAGAGAAAATTACTTTACCCCAGTCCTCAGCAGTCCAATCCCTGTACCTTTTGTAGAATATCAGTCTGTCCCTGATGCTTTTCCTGGAGAGAAGTGGCTTCTTTGCTGCCCTTCTTGACACCAGGCCATCCTCTAAAAGTCTTCGCCTCACTGTGCATGCAGATGCACTCACACCTGCCTGCTGCCATTCCTGAGCAAGCTCTGCAATGGTGGTGCCCCGATCCCGCAGCTGAATCAACTTTAGGAGACGGTTCTGGCGCTTGCTGGACTTTCTTGGGCGCCCTGAAGCCTTCTTCACAACAATTGAACCGCTCTCCTGAAGTTCTTGATGATCTGATAAATGGTTGATTTAGGTGCAATCTTACTGGCAGCAAAATCCTTACCTGTGAAGCCCTTTTTGTGTGAAAAGCAATGAATACGGCACGTGTTTCCTTGCAGGTAACCATGGTTGACAGAGGAAGAACAATGATTCCAAGCACCACCCTCCTTTTGAAGCTTCCAATCTGTCATTCGAACTCAATCAGCATGACGGAGTGATCTCCAGCCTTGTCCTCGTCAAAACTCACACCTGTGCTAACGAAAGAATCACTGACAAGATGTCAGCTGGTCCTTTTGTGGCAGGGCTGAAATGCAGTGGAAATGTTTTTGGGCGATTTAGTTAATTTGCATGGCAAAGAGGGACTTTGCAATTAACTGCAATTCATCTGATCACTCTTCATAACATTCTGGAGTATATGCAAATTGCCATCATACAAACTGAGGCAGCAGACTTTGTGAAAATTAATATTTGTGTCATTCTCAAAACTTTTGGCCACGACTGTACTTGTCCTCTTGCTCAGTTGTGCACTGGGGCCTCCCACTGCTCTTTCTATTCTGGTTAGGGCCAGTTTGCGCTGTTTTGTGAAGGGAGTAGTACACAACGTTGTATGAGATTTCTCGCATGGAATAGCCTTCATTTCTCAGAACAAGAATAGACTGACGAGTTTCAAACGATAGTTATTTGTTTGTGGCCATTTTGAGCCTGTAATCGAACCCACAAACTCTGATGCTCCAGATACTCAACTAGTCTAAAGGGTTAGGGTTAATGCAATATAAGTTGGTTAACCCTATCAAGTTTGGGCTAATGATAATGCAATATAAGTTGGTTAACCCTATCAAGTTCAGGCTAATGATAATGCAATATAAGTTGGTTAACCCTATCAAGTTCAGGCTAATGATAATGCAATATAAGTTGGTTAACCCTATCAAGTTCAGGCTAATGATAATGCAATATAAGTTGGTTAACCCTATCAAGTTCAGGCTAATGATAATGCAATATAAGTTGGTTAACCCTATCAAGTTCAGGCTAATGATAATGCAATATAAGTTGGTTAACCCTATCAAGTTCAGGCTAATGATAATGCAATATAAGTTGGTTAACCCTATCAAGTTCAGGCTAATGATAATGCAATATAAGTTGGTTAACCCTATCAAGTTCAGGCTAATGATAATGCAATATAAGTTGGTTAACCCTATCAAGTTCAGGCTAATGATAATGCAATATAAGTTGGTTAACCCTATCAAGTTCAGGCTAATGATAATGCAATATAAGTTGGTTAACCCTATCAAGTTCAGGCTAATGATAATGCAATATAAGTTGGTTAACCCTATCAAGTTCAGGCTAATGATAATGCAATATAAGTTGGTTAACCCTATCAAGTTCAGGCTAATGATAATGCAATATAAGTTGGTTAACCCTATCAAGTTCAGGCTAATGATAATGCAATATAAGTTGGTTAACCCTATCAAGTTCAGGCTAATGATAATGCAATATAAGTTGGTTAACCCTATCAAGTTCAGGCTAATGATAATGCAATATAAGTTGGTTAACCCTATCAAGTTCAGGCTAATGATAATGCAATATAAGTTGGTTAACCCTATCAAGTTCAGGCTAATGATAATGCAATATAAGTTGGTTAACCCTATCAAGTTCAGGCTAATGATAATGCAATATAAGTTGGTTAACCCTATCAAGTTCAGGCTAATGATAATGCAATATAAGTTGGTTAACCCTATCAAGTTCAGGCTAATGATAATGCAATATAAGTTGGTTAACCCTATCAAGTTCAGGCTAATGATAATGCAATATAAGTTGGTTAACCCTATCAAGTTCAGGCTAATGATAATGCAATATAAGTTGGTTAACCCTATCAAGTGGATAATAGTCGTAGCTTCACAGTCAGAACCCAAACAGAACACTCATCTCAAAGAGATATTTTAAGGTATTTATTACACAATAAAGAGAACAACAATACCCGAATTTTACTGCAAAGATTCACAGACTGACAGACCATAGATTACAGCCCCCCCCCCCCCCCCAAAATAAGAAAAACAAAGGAGAGAGAATTAAACAGAGAATAACCCTGCGTTCTGACATAGCAGACTCAGAATGCTGTAGAGTGTAACGGGAGAGAGACTATCCACGTCAGTGTCCGTCTATAACATGTGGTTCCTGTCTCTATTAATAAAGTATTGGACAATAACTTTCAATCTTTTTTCTTTTTCTTTTCACAATATACATTTTCTCAGAGACCCAAACTCATCTCCCACCGTTATGTCCGATCTCAGAGTCATATCATCTATTTGCTCTTCAACTGCCCCTCCACCCCTCCATGTTTCACCAGCCCCCCTTGTTACACATAGTAAAATAAAAATGCAATTTCCCTCTGATACAAATTGTAAAACAAAAAAAACAGGCATGCGTAAAATTCACTAGCCTTTAATTATTTGTGATTGAAACCCCATGAGTTCAACCTAACCAACGTTGACAAGCGATCTAGCATGTCTTACAACAGAGAAAATAACACGGGAGGAGGAAGAGGAGGAGAGAAGAGGGGAAGAAAGAGAGAAACGTGTGGATTCTAACTGCTCGAGTCAAAACACCTTCCTTTTAAAATCTGCATCAACAGTTTAAAATGTAACACGTTGTATTCAACAAATCAAACTATATAAACGTGACAATAAATGAACATGGTTTTTTATTCATTATTTTTTTCTCTCATTTTATTTTAGGTTTTTATTTATTATGAGGTCTGCATTGTTACCAAGAAGTGATATGGTTTCACAGCTGCATGAGCTTTGGGTTTTAGTCGTGTTAGCTCTGGCCATTTGGTTTGACTTGCCCAGTGTCTGCCTGGTGACTGGTGCTTGTATCTGCTATCAGAGGTAGAGTACTGAGGCTATTTGCCACAAAGAGGTTGTAGCAAAACAGAGAGATCAAATAGAAGAGGAGATGGAGAGAGAGACAGATCAAGGAGAGGAGGAGATGGAGAGAGATACAGATCAAGGAGAGGAGGAGATGGAGAGAGAGACAGATTGAGGAGGAGAGGAGATGGAGAGAGAGACAGATCGAGGAGGAGAGCAGATGGAGAGAGATACAGATAAAGGAGAGGAGATGGAGAGAGAGACAGATCGAGGAGGAGAGGAGATGGAGAGAGATACAGATCAAGGAGAGGAGGAGATGGAGAGAGAGACAGATCGAGGAGGAGAGGAGATAGAGAGAGAGAGAGATCAAGGAGGAGAGGAGATGGAGAGAGAGACAGATCAAGGAGAGGAGATGGAGAGAGAGACAGATCAAGGAGGAGAGGAGATGGAGAGAGACAGATCAAGGAGGAGAGGAGATGGAGAGAGACAGATCAAGGAGGAGAGGAGATGGAGAGAGAGACAGATCAAAGAGAGGAGGAGATGGAGAGAGAGACAGATCAAGGAGAGGAGATGGAGAGAGAGACAGATCAAAGAGAGGAGGAGATGGAGAGAGAGACAGATCAAGGAGAGGAGATGGAGAGAGAGACAGATCGAGGAGGAGAGGAGATGGAGAGACAGATCAAGGAGGAGAGGAGATGGAGAGAGAGACAGATCAAAGAGAGGAGGAGATGGAGAGAGAGACAGATCAAGGAGAGGAGGAGATGGAGAGAGAGACAGATCAAGGAGGAGAGGAGATGGAGAGAGAGATCAAGGAGGAGAGAAGATGGAGAGAGACAGATCAAGGAGGAGAGGAGATGGAGAGAGAGACAGATCAAAGAGAGGAGGAGATGGAGAGAGAGACAGATCAAGGAGAGGAGATGGAGAGAGACAGATCAAGGAGGAGAGGAGATGGAGAGAGAGACAGATCGAGGAGGAGAGGAGATGGAGAGAGAGACAGATCAAAGAGAGGAGGAGATGGAGAGAGAGACAGATCAAGGAGGAGAGGAGATGGAGAGAGAGACAGATCGAGGAGGAGATGAGATGGAGAGAGAGACAGATCGAGGAGGAGATGAGATGGATAGAGACAGATCAAGGAGGAGAGGAGATCAATAGAATGATATAGTAGTAGAGGTTTCCAAGGAATAATAAAAACTTGAACTTCTTCTTTTTAAAGGTTTTTCATTTGTTTTATCCAGGTTTCGCCGCTGATAACAATGAATTAAACACACATCTGTTTTATATCTTTTTAAATACATGACTTATACACAAGTGTTAAACAGCTGCTTCTTCACAGCTTTCATAGGAGACGTGAGGAGATGGAGGATTTACTTCAGCCATTTAGAGTCAGGGACAAGAGCAGGTGGTTGTACAAGAGGAGGAAGAAATGGGAGAGAATCCCCGACAACAATATCAACTTCCTGGTGGAAACCACGGAAACCATGTAACAACTCCTCTCCCTCCGAGAGGTCAAAAGTCAAATACGTTTCTATTAGCACCAAACTATTGTGGGTAGAAGAGTCTTCTGTCTGTGTACGGACCAGGAAAGGGGCGAGTGCTCTCTTTCTATCAATAATAAGAGGTATGTTGGAACTCTGTGTGGAGGTTCAAGGAACCAGCAGCATTCCACCCTGCATACCACTGCTGGCTTCCTCTGAAGCTAAGCTGGGTTGGTCCTGGTCAGTCCCTGGATGGGAGACCAGATGCTGCTGGAAGTGGTTTTGGAGGGCCAGTAGGAGGCACTCTTTCCTCTGGTCTAAAAAATATCCCAATGCCCCAGGGCAGTGATTAGGGACATTGCCCTGTGTAGGGTGCCGTCTTTCAGATGGGATGTTAAGTAGGTGTCCTGACTCTCTGTGGTCACTAAAATATCTCATGGCACATTATCGTAAGAGTTGGGGTGTTAACCCCCAGTGTCCTGGTTAAATTCCCAATCTGGCCACCTAATAATCCCCAGCTTCCAATAGGTTCATTCATCCCCCTCCTCTCCCCTGTAACTCCAGGTTGTTGCTGTACATTACCACGTCAACTGACCTGGTAAATAACAGGCTTATATAAATAACAAAGTACATGGTCTGAAACACATTGAATTCTGTTTCCGTCGCTGTGAGAAGGTTCAAGGAAATGAACATTTCAAATGACTCGAGGTGATCTGGCAAAGCAGGTAGCCGTTAACGTTTCCCCGTTGTTGTGGGTCACGACCCTGAACTGAGTAAAACAGACTTGAGGTGAAGTCTGGAGTGCATCCCAAATGGCTGCCGATTATAGTGCACTACTTTTGACCAGAGGCCAAAGGGCAATATAGTGCACTACTTTTGACCAGAGGCCAAAGGGCAATATAGTGCACTACTTTTGACCAGAGGCCAAAGGGCAATATAGTGCACTACTTTTGACCAGAGGCCAAAGGGCAATATAGTGCACTTCTTTTGACCAGAGGCCAAAGGGCAATATAGTGCACTACTTTTGACCAGAGGCCAAAGGGCAATATAGTGCACTTCTTTTGACCAGAGGCCAAAGGGCAATATAGTGCACTACTTTTGACCAGAGGCCAAAGGGCAATATAGTGCACTACTTTTGACCAGAGGCCAAAGGGCAATATAGTGCACTACTTTTGACCAGAGGCCAAAGGGCAATATAGTGCACTACTTTTGACCAGGGACCAAAGGGCAATATAGTGCACTCCTTTTGACCAGGGACCAAAGGGCAATATAGTGCACTGAGCAGGGCTGGTTGTCCAGTACTGGACAGAACGTTTCATAGCCTACACTGAGCAGGGCTGGTTGTCCAGTACTGGACAGAACGTTTCATAGCCCACACTGAGCAGGGCTGGTTGTCCAGTACTGGACAGAACGTTTTCCCAGCCTACACTGAGCAGGGCTGGTTGTCCAGTACTGGACAGAACGTTTTCCCAGCCTACACTAAGCAGGGCTGGTTGTCCAGTACTGGACAGAACGTTTCCCAGCCTACACTGAGCAGGGCTGGTTGTCCAGTACTGGACAGAACGTTTCCCAGCCTACACTGAGCAGGGCTGGTTGACCAGTACTGGACAGAACGTTTCCCAGCCTACACTGAGCAGGGCTGGTTGTCCAGTACTGGACAGAACGTTTCCCAGCCTACACTGAGCAGGGCTGGTTGTCCAGTACTGGACAGAACGTTTGCATGTGTTTCATGAGAACATTCCTGAAACAGGTTTTGATTGGAGCTTGAATAACACAACAAGGATACGTAACCGTGGTAACGTCATGTGAACCTCTTTTAAAAAAATCTTCAGGATCCATGATTTTGGTTGTTTCTTCGTTGTCTGTGTCTGAAATAACACCCTATTTTCCCTATACAATGCACTACTTTTCACTAGTCGTGCACTAGTCAGGAATAGGATTCCATTTGGGACACATATTCTGTGTCTGTCTTTGGCAGTCTTCAGTGTTAATGATGAATTCTTCTGTAACAACAGTACTGTTTCTGGGAGCTCGACTGTGTTAAAGCTCGTTCTACATTTGGAAAGTTAGTTTTCTTGTATTTTCTAACTTTTTCTTTCATTCTTTTTCTTTCTTTCTTATTTGTTTGTTTTTTGTTGTAACAAATAAAACTAACAAAAACAAAATACATCGTCCAGTAAGGTGTTGAAAGAAAAGTTATTTATGACCTCTTGTTATTTATGCTCAGTAATAAAACGGTATTAACAATAAGTTATTTAGCCACACTTTCTGCTTTACAGAAACGAAAAGACACAGATACGCTAGCACTACCAGTACACATGTAGAAAAAGGTGTAAATTATGGCTCTACACTGGAAAAACATTTGCCAAAAGAAGCATGCCAAAATAACCTTTGTGACAGTGCAAATACATCGATGTAGGTCCCTGGTACAAAACATTTAGGTTAGCATTCCGTGAAACATGCTAGTTCTCAGAAGAGATCTGAACCAGTCGTAGAGTAGCAGAGTAGCAGCTCTGAGGAGATAGCTTGTGTCTTTTCTTCTAGGACAAACGTCCTTCTTTAAAAGTACTAGGAGGTAACTACCACTGACACATACACACAGGAAACAGGAAACAGCTCAGAAACATTATGGTTTCTCTCCTTTTGCTAGAAAGAGGAGGGGACTGAAGTTGTGGTTGGTTAAAGTAATATACATTATCACAACTGTCCAACACATTCCATAACCATTGGAGACAGTACAGGTCAGAAGTGTTAAACACCATCACATATAGAAAGGAAAAATAACAAGAAACATGTTGGTAGGTGGTGACTGGAGTTGAGGACAGAGTTGGTTCAGAGGAGATGGAGGAGTTGGGCAGGACAGAGAGAGAGAGTAGAGATGGTTCAGAGGAGATGGAGGAGTTGGACAGAGAGAGAGTAGAGTTGGTTCAGAGGAGATGGAGGAGTTGGACAGAGAGAGAGTAGAGATGGTTCAGAGGAGATGGAGGAGTTGGACAGAGAGAGAGTAGAGTTGGTTCAGAGGAGATGGAGGAGTTGGACAGGACAGAGAGAGAGTAGAGTTGGTTCAGAGGAGATGGAGGAGTTGGACAGAGAGAGAGTAGAGTTGGTTCAGAGGAGATGGATGAATTGGGGAGGACAGAGAGAGAGTAGAGTTGGTTCAGATGTGATGGAGGAGTTGGGCAGGACAGAGAGAGAGAGTAGAGTTGAGTTTAGTGGAGATGGAGGAGTTGGACAGGACAGAGAGAGAGTAGAGTTGGTTCAGAGGAGATGGAGGAGTTGGACAGAGAGAGAGTAGAGTTGGTTCAGAGGAGATGAAGGAGTTGGACAGAGAGAGAGAGTAGAGTTGGTTCAGAGGAGATGGAGGAGTTGGACAGAGAGAGAGTAGAGTTGGTTCAGAGGAGATGAAGGAGTTGGACAGAGAGAGAGAGTAGAGTTGGTTCAGAGGAGATGGAGGAGTTGGACAGAGAGAGAGTAGAGTTGGTTCAGAGGAGATGGAGGAGTTGGACAGAGAGAGAGTAGAGTTGGTTCAGAGGAGATGAAGGAGTTGGACAGAGAGAGAGAGTAGAGTTGGTTCAGAGGAGATGGAGGAGTTGGACAGAGAGAGAGTAGAGTTGGTTCAGAGGAGATGGAGGAGTTGGACAGAGAGAGAGTAGAGTTGGTTCAGAGGAGATGAAGGAGTTGGACAGAGAGAGAGAGTAGAGTTGGTTCAGAGGAGATGGAGGAGTTGGACAGAGAGAGAGTAGAGTTGGTTCAGAGGAGATGAAGGAGTTGGACAGAGAGAGAGAGTAGAGTTGGTTCAGAGGAGATGGAGGAGTTGGACAGAGAGAGAGTAGAGTTGGTTCAGAGGAGATGGAGGAGTTGGACAGAGAGAGAGTAGAGTTGGTTCAGAGGAGATGAAGGAGTTGGACAGAGAGAGAGAGTAGAGTTGGTTCAGAGGAGATGGAGGAGTTGGACAGAGAGAGAGTAGAGTTGGTTCAGAGGAGATGGAGGAGTTGGACAGAGAGAGAGTAGAGTTGGTTCAGAGGAGATGGAGGAGTTGGACAGAGAGAGAGTAGAGTTGGTTCAGAGGAGATGGAGGAGTTGGACAGAGAGAGAGTAGAGTTGGTTCAGAGGAGATGGAGGAGTTGGACAGAGAGAGAGTAGAGTTGGTTCAGAGGAGATGAAGGAGTTGGACAGAGAGAGAGAGTAGAGTTGGTTCAGAGGAGATGGAGGAGTTAGACAGAGAGAGAGAGTAGAGTTGGTTCAGAGGAGATGGAGGAGTTGGACAGGGAGAGAGTAGAGTTGGTTCAGAGGAGATGGAGGAGTTGGACAGAGAGAGAGTAGAGTTGGTTCAGAGGAGATGGAGGAGTTGGACAGAGAGAGAGTAGAGTTGGTTCAGAGGAGATGGAGGAGTTGGACAGAGAGAGAGAGTAGAGTTGGTTCAGAGGAGATGGAGGAGTTGGACAGAGAGAGAGTAGAGTTGAGTTCAGAGGAGATGGAGGAGTTGGACAGGACAGAGAGAGAGAGTAGAGTTGGTTCAGAGGAGATGGAGGAGTTGGACAGGACAGAGTAGAGTTGGTTCAGAGGAGATGGAGGAGTTGGACAGGACAGAGAGAGAGAGTAGAGTTGAGTTCAGTGTACAACTGTTTTCTCTCACTGATTCATAGGTAATCTCTTCTTTGTTTGCCGGTGGTTGTCATGCTGATGAGCTCCCTCGCAGGTTAATAACTTCACATTCTGTTCACTTCCTGGTTCGGAAAAGAGAGATAGGAAGTGCAGGTGTAACGAACTTTAGACAGAGTCCTTCTTTCCATGTACTGCAGTCAGGTCATAGTTCTATCTTGGTGTATCTTGGTATCCAGGGGTCAGGTGTTAGTTATATCTTGGTATCCAGGGGTCAGGTATTAGTTATATCTTGGTATATCTTGGTATCCAGGGGTCAGGTATTAGTTACATCTTGGTATCCAGGGGTCAGGTGTTAGTTATATCTTGCTATATCTTGGTATCCAGGGGTCAGGTGTTAGTTATATCTTGCTATATCTTGGTATCCAGGGGTCAGGTATTAGTTATATCTTGGTATATCTTGGTATCCAGGGGTCAGGTATTAGTTACATCTTGGTATCCAGGGGTCAGGTGTTAGTTATATCTTGCTATATCTTGGTATCCAGGGGTCAGGTATTAGTTATATCTTGGTATATCTTGGTATCCAGGGGTCAGGTATTAGTTATATCTTGGTATCCAGGGGTCAGGTGTTAGTTATATCTTGGTATCCAGGGGTCAGGTATTAGTTATATCTTGGTATATCTTGGTATCCAGGGGTCAGGTATTAGTTACATCTTGGTATCCAGGGGTCAGGTGTTAGTTATATCTTGGTATCCAGGGGTCAGGTGTTAGTTATATCTTGATATATCTTGGTATCCAGGGGTCAGGTATTAGTTATATATTGGTATATCTTGGTATCCAGGGGTCAGGTATTAGTTATATCTTGGTATATCTTGGTATCCAGGGGTCAGGTATTAGTTACATCTTGGTATCCAGGGGTCAGGTGTTAGTTATATCTTGGTATATCTTAGTATCCAGGGGTCAGGTATTAGTTATATCTTGGTATATCTTGGTATCCAGGGGTCAGGTATTAGTTATATCTTGGTATCCAGGGGTCAGGTATTAGTTACATCTTGGTATATCTTGGTATCCAGGGGTCAGGTATTAGTTATATCTTGGTAACCAGGGGTCAGGTATTAGTTATATCTTGGTATCCAGGGGTCAGGTATTAGTTATATCTTGGTATCCAGGGGTCAGGTGTTAGTTATATCTTGGTATATCTTGGTATCCAGGGGTCAGGTATTAGTTATATCTTGGTATATCTTGGTATCCAGGGGTCAGGTATTAGTTATATCTTGGTATCCAGGGGTCAGGTATTAGTTATATCTTGGTATCCAGGGGTCAGGTGTTAGTTATATCTTGGTATCCAGGGGTCAGGTATTAGTTATATCTTGGTATATCTTGGTATCCAGGGGTCAGGTATTAGTTATATCTTGGAATCCAGGGGTCAGGTGTTAGTTATATCTTGCTATATCTTGGTATCCAGGGGTCAGGTATTAGTTATATCTTGGTATATCTTGGTATCCAGGGGTCAGGTATTAGTTATATCTTGGTATCCAGGGGTCAGGTATTAGTTATATCTTGGTATATCTTGTTATCCAGGGGTCAGGTATTAGTTATATCTTGGTATCCAGGGGTCAGGTATTAGTTATATCTTGGTAACCAGGGGTCAGGTATTAGTTATATCTTGGTATCCAGGGGTCAGGTGTTAGTTATATCTTGGTATCCAGGGGTCAGGTATTAGTTATATCTTGGTATATCTTGGTATCCAGGGGTCAGGTATTAGTTATATCTTGGTATCCAGGGGTCAGGTATTAGTTATATCTTGGTATATCTTGGTATCCAGGGGTCAGGTATTAGTTATATCTTGGTATCCAGGGGTCAGGTGTTAGTTATATCTTGGTATCCAGGGGTCAGGTATTAGTTATATCTTGGTATCTAGGGGTCAGGTGTTAGTTATATATTTGTATATCTTGGTATCCAGGGTTCAGGTATTAGTTATATCTTGGTATCCAGGGGTCAGGTGTTAGTTATATCTTGGTATCCAGGGGTCAGGTATTAGTTATATCTTGGTATATCTTGGTATCCAGGGGTCAGGTGTTAGTTATATCTTGCTATATCTTGGTATCCAGGGGTCAGGTATTAGTTATATCTTGGTATATCTTGGTATCCAGGGGTCAGGTATTAGTTATATCTTGGTATATCTTGGTGTCCAGGGGTCAAGTATTAGTCATATCTTGGTATCCAGGGGTCAGGTATTAGTTATATCTTGGTATATCTTGGTATCCAGGGGTCAGGTATTAGTTATATCTTGGTATCCAGGGGTCAGGTGTTAGTTATATCTTGGTATATCTTGGTATCCAGGGGTCAGGTGTTAGTTATATCTTGGTATCCAGGGGTCAGGTGTTAGTTATATCTTGGTATATCTTGGTATCCAGGGGTCAGGTATTAGTTATATCTTGGTATATCTTGGTATCCAGGGGTCAGGTATTAGTTACATCTTGGTATCCAGGGGTCAGGTGTTAGTTATATCTTGGTATATCTTGGTATCCAGGGGTCAGGTATTAGTTATATCTTGGTATATCTTGGTATCCAGGGGTCAGGTATTAGTTATATCTTGGTATCCAGGGGTCAGGTATTAGTTATATCTTGGTAACCAGGGGTCATGTATTAGTTATATCTTGGTATCCAGGGGTCAGGTGTTAGTTATATCTTGGTATCCAGGGGTCAGGTATTAGTTATATCTTGGTATCCAGGGGTCAGGTATTAGTTATATCTTGGTATATCTTGGTATCCAGGGGTCAGGTGTTAGTTATATCTTGGTATCCAGGGGTCAGGTATTAGTTATATCTTGGTATATCTTGGTATCCAGGGGTCAGGTATTAGTTATATCTTGGTATCCAGGGGTCAGGTATTAGTTATATATTGGTATATCTTGGTATCCAGGGGTCAGGTATTAGTTATATCTTGGTATCCAGGGGTCAGGTGTTAGTTATATCTTGGTATCCAGGGGTCAGGTATTAGTTATATATTGGTATATCTTGGTATCCAGGGGTCAGGTATTAGTTATATCTTGGTATCCAGGGGTCAGGTATTAGTTATATCTTGGTATATCTTGGTATCCAGGGGTCAGGTATTAGTTACATCTTGGTATCCAGGGGTCAGGTGTTAGTTATATCTTGGTATATCTTGGTATCCAGGGGTCAGGTATTAGTTATATCTTGGTATATCTTGGTATCCAGGGGTCAGGTATTAGTTATATCTTGGTATCCAGGGGTCAGGTATTAGTTATATCTTGGTAACCAGGGGTCATGTATTAGTTATATCTTGGTATCCAGGGGTCAGGTGTTAGTTATATCTTGGTATCCAGGGGTCAGGTATTAGTTATATCTTGGTATCCAGGGGTCAGGTATTAGTTATATCTTGGTATATCTTGGTATCCAGGGGTCAGGTGTTAGTTATATCTTGGTATCCAGGGGTCAGGTATTAGTTATATCTTGGTATATCTTGGTATCCAGGGGTCAGGTATTAGTTATATCTTGGTATCCAGGGGTCAGGTATTAGTTATATATTGGTATATCTTGGTATCCAGGGGTCAGGTATTAGTTATATCTTGGTATCCAGGGGTCAGGTGTTAGTTATATCTTGGTATCCAGGGGTCAGGTATTAGTTATATATTGGTATATCTTGGTATCCAGGGGTCAGGTATTAGTTATATCTTGGTATCCAGGGGTCAGGTATTAGTTATATCTTGGTATATCTTGGTATCCAGGGGTCAGGTATTAGTTACATCTTGGTATCCAGGGGTCAGGTGTTAGTTATATCTTGGTATATCTTGGAATCCAGGGGTCAGGTATTAGTTATATCTTGGAATCCAGGGGTCAGGTATTAGTTATATCTTGGTATATCTTGGTATCCAGGGGTCAGGTATTAGTTATATCTTGGTATCCAGGGGTCAGGTATTAGTTATATATTGGTATCCAGGGGTCAGGTATTAGTTATATATTGGTATCCAGGGGTTAGGTGTTAGTTATATCTTGGTATCCAGGGGTCAGGTGTTAGTTATATCTTGGTATATCTTGGTATCCAGGGGTCAGGTGTTAGTTATATCTTGGTATATCTTGGTATCCAGGGGTCAGGTATTAGTTATATCTTGGAATCCAGGGGTCAGGTATTAGTTATATCTTGGTATCCAGGGGTCAGGTATTAGTTATATCTTGGTATATCTTGGTATCCAGGGGTCAGGTATTAGTTATATCTTGGTATCCAGGGGTCAGGTATTAGTTATATCTTGGTATCCAGGGGTCAGGTATTAGTTATATCTTGGTATCCAGGGGTCAGGTATTAGTTATATCTTGGTATCCAGGGGTCAGGTATTAGTTATATCTTGGTATCCAGGGGTCAGGTGTTAGTTATATCTTGGTATATCTTGGTATCCAGGGGTCAGGTATTAGTTATATTTTGTTATCCAGGGGTCAGGTATTAGTTATATCTTGGTATCCAGGGGTCAGGTGTTAGTTATATCTTGGTATCCAGGGGTCAGGTATTAGTTATATCTTGTTATATCTTTGTATCCAGGGGTCAGGTGTTAGTTATATCTTGGTATATCTTGGTATCCAGGGGTCAGGTATTAGTTATATCTTGGTATCCAGGGGTCAGGTATTAGTTATATTTTGTTATCCAGGGGTCAGGTATTAGTTATATCTTGGTATCCAGGGGTCAGGTGTTAGTTATATCTTGGTATCCAGGGGTCAGGTATTAGTTATATCTTGGTATATCTTGGTATCCAGGGGTCAGGTATTAGTTATATCTTGGTATCCAGGGGTCAGGTATTAGTTATATCTTGGTTTATCTTGGTATCCAGGGGTCAGGTATTAGTTATATCTTGGTATCCAGGGGTCAGGTATTAGTTATATTTTGGTATCCAGGGGTCAGGTATTAGTTATATCTTGGTATCCAGGGGTCAGGTATTAGTTATATCTTGGTATCCAGGGGTCAGGTATTAGTTATATCTTGGTATCCAGGGGTCAGGTATTAGTTATATTTTGGTATCCAGGGGTCAGGTATTAGTTATATCTTGGTATCCAGGGGTCAGGTGTTAGTTATATCTTGGTGTCCAGGGGTCAGGTGTTAGATATATCTTGTTATATCTTGGTATCCAGGGGTCAGGTATTAGTTATATATTGGTATATCTTGGTATCCAGGGGTCAGGTATTAGTTATATCTTGGTATCCAGGGGTCAGGTATTAGTTATATCTTGATATATATTGGTATCCAGGGGTCAGGTATTAGTTATATCTTGGTAACCAGGGGTCAGGTATTAGTTATATCTTGGTATATCTTGGTATCCAGGGGTCAGGTGTTAGTTATATATTTGTATATCTTGGTATCCAGGGGTCAGGTGTTAGTTATATCTTGGTATATCTTGGTATCCATGGGTCAGGTATTAGTTATATCTAGGTATCCAGGGGTCAGGTATTAGTAATATCTTGGTATCCAGGGGTCAAGTATTAGTTACATCTTGGTATCCAGGGGTCAGGTATTAGTTATATCTTGGTATATCTTGGTATCCAGGGGTCAGGTATTAGTTATATATTGGTATCCAGGGGTCGGGTGTTAGTTATATCTTGGTATCCAGGGGTCAGGTATTAGTTATATCTTGGTTTCCAGGGGTCAGGTATTAGTTATATCTTGGTATCCAGGGGTCAGGTATTAGTTATATCTTGGTATCCAGGGGTCAGGTGTTAGTTATTTCTTGGTATCCAGGGGTCAGGTATTAGTTATATCTTGGTATATCTTGGTATCCAGGGGTCAGGTAATAGTTATATCTTGGTAACCAGGGGTCAGGTATTAGTTATATCTTCGTATATCTTGGTATCCAGGGGTCAGGTGTTAGTTATATCTTGGTATCCAGGGGTCAGGTGTTAGTTATATCTTGGTATCCAGGGGTCAGGTATTAGTTACATCTTGGTATCCAGGGGTCAGGTATTAGTTATATCTTGGTATATCTTGGTATCCAGGGGTCAGGTGTTAGTTATATCTTGGTATATCTTGGTATCCAGGGGTCAGGTATTAGTTACATCTTGGTATATCTTGGTATCCAGGGGTCAGGTATTAGTTATATATTCGTATCCAGGGGTCAGGTGTTAGTTATATCTTGGTATATCTTGGTATCCAGGGGTCAGGTATTAGTTACATCTTGGTATATCTTGGTATCCAGGGGTCAGGTATTAGTTACATCTTGGTATATCTTGGTATCCAGGGGTCAGGTGTTAGTTACATCTTGGTATATCTTGGTATCCAGGCGTCAGGTATTAGTTACATCTTGGTATCCAGGGGTCAGGTGTTAGTTATATCTTGGTATCCAGGGGTCAGGTGTTAGTTATATATTGGTATATCTTGGTATCCAGGGGTCAGGTATTAGTTATATCTTGGTATCCAGGGGTCAGGTGTTAGTTATATATTGGTATATCTTGGTATCCAGGCGTCAGGTATTAGTTACATCTTGGTATCCAGGGGTCAGGTGTTAGTTATATCTTGGTATCCAGGGGTCAGGTGTTAGTTAT
Organism: Oncorhynchus mykiss; assembly: GCF_057628025.1. Taxonomy (NCBI): domain Eukaryota; kingdom Metazoa; phylum Chordata; class Actinopteri; order Salmoniformes; family Salmonidae; genus Oncorhynchus; species Oncorhynchus mykiss. The sequence continues at coordinate 2,580,314 of NC_143051.1, read as the reverse complement.
ATCTTGGTATATCTTGGTATCCAGGGGTCAGGTGTTAGTTATATCTTGGTATATCTTGGTATCCAGGGGTCAGGTGTTAGTTATATCTTGGTATCCAGGGGTCAGGTGTTAGTTATATCTTGGTATATCTTGGTATCCAGGGGTCAGGTGTTAGTTATATCTTGGTATCCAGGGGTCAGGTGTTAGTTATATCTTGGTATATCTTGGTATCCAGGGGTCAGGTGTTAGTTATATCTTGGTATCCAGGGGTCAGGTATTAGTTATATCTTGGTAACCAGGGTTGGTAATTTGTATGGCTCCTTGCTCTTCCATCCCTGAGGGAGGGACACATCTTTGTCAGTCCACTGACCTGGATATTATTACGGATATTATTAAGTCAAGAGGAACAGCTGTGGTTCCTTTACAATCTGCTCCATATCTGCACCTTGCTGCTGGCAGATACAGTCCCTCTGTCTGTCTGTCTGTCTGTCTGTCTGTCTGTCTGTCTGTCTGTCTGTCTGTCTGTCTGTCTGTCTGTCTCTCTGTCAGTCTGTCTGTCTGTCTGTCAGTCTGTCAGTCTGTTCTTTGTATTTGTGGTCTTCCCATAATAAGAGAGTTGGCTTCAGCTTTTTGCACAGTGTTTGTGTTGTAGTAGTAATCCATTGGTATGTTGTTTGGTGTCTTAATGAGGTCAACTGGTTTTATATCATATATCCCAGGTAGTAGAGGAAAACAACAAAGCTTTTAGAAAACAGAACTCAACAAAGGAGATGTCAGATGTATTTGTGTGGAGTTTCACTGCTGTTATCCACTCACTTTCTATCTTCATATTTACATGAAAAAAAGGAATGAAAGAATAGCAATAAACAACAACAACAACAACAACAAACGGACGACAACGGACGCTAATAACAATAGCAACAATAAGGGCATTGATAACAACAACAACAACAATAATAATAATAATTAAAACAAATAACATTTTTGTGTGTTCTTTGTTAATCATGGCAAGTCAATGTGACTGATCTACATGTATAAACCTCCTGTCTCGTGTGGAGCCTCCACTACTCCAAGATAGGTCTACATCTCTTGTCGGAGCGTTAGCGCCTTAGCATTTAGTATCAAGTGAGCCAGTCATGTTGTGCTACTGGGAGTTTCCGACGGCTCCCCGGATGGCCCCCCGGTTTAGTGCGGCGTGGTTTCCAGCGTACAGGGGGTTCCTGGGGTGCCGGAGCGGGGTGTGGCGATGGGCGGGGTTCCGGCTGGGCTGCCTCCTCCACTAGAGGGCGTAGTAGAGGAGCTGATGGGAGCGGAGGTCTCTGTACCCTGCTGCTGGGCTGCCTTGGAGGCCTGGAGGGTCTGGCCACATACGTGGTGGTGTTTCTCCCAGTCTTTGTGCTGGCAGAAAGAGCCGCAGTAGCGCGCCGTGTTACAGCCGCTGCAGGTCTCGCTCGCCTTCCGCCCGCAGTTCCAACAACTCTACACAGAGAGAGAGAAGAATTAGTACAATTTGGGATTTTAATAATTTTTATACTTTGTGTGCTTTGTAATAGGAAAACATTATTTAAAGACCTTTTAATAAGAACACTCCGATTTATCAGTGTAGAGAAAATAAATAATATTTTGAACTTCACAGGATTTCACAGCAGGCAAATGAGTCTTAAATTAATGTGTATGAAGACAACAAAGGAAAACAGAGAGAAACAGAAAGTAACCTACAACAGAACTATTGTACACCACAACATCCCACAGAGTGAAACATAAGGACACATTTGCGACAGGTCAGATAATTAAACCCAAACAGACTTGGGAAGACCAAAAGAGCCGTACTCCGGAAGGCTCTCTCCTAAACATGGCTGAACACAATTAGAGTCAGATGTGGGCTGAGCGGTGAGTGTTGGTTTCCATGCCAACTGGTTAAACGCTGTATTTAGGACTCCTATATAGTGATGAGTAAATCAGTCCCTCCACCTAGTGATGAGTAAATCAGCGGTCCCTCCACATGGTGATGAGTAAATCAGCGGTCCCTCCACATAGTGATGAGTAAATCAGCGGCCCTCCACATAGTGATTAGTAAATCAGCGGTCCCTCCACATGGTGATGAGTAAATCAGCGGTCCCTCCACCTAGTGATGAGTAAATCAGCGGTCCCTCCACATAGTGATGAGTAAATCAGCGGCCCCTCCACCTAGTGATGAGTAAATCAGCGGTCCCTCCACATAGTGATGAGTAAATCAGCGGTCCCTCCACATGGTGATGAGTAAATCAGCGGTCCCTCCACCTAGTGATGAGTAAATCAGCGGTCCCTCCTACATAGTGATGAGTAAATCAGCGGTCCCTCCACATAGTGATGAGTAAATCAGCGGTCCCTCCACATAGTGATTAGTAAATCAGTCCCTCCACATAGTGATGAGTAAATCAGCGGTCCCTCCACATAGTGATTAGTAAATCAGTCCCTCCACCTAGTGATGAGTAAATCAGCGGTCCCTCCACATAGTGATGAGTAAATCAGCGGTCCCTCCACATAGTGATTAGTAAATCAGTCCCTCCACATAGTGATGAGTAAATCAGCGGTCCCTCCACATAGTGATTAGTAAATCAGTCCCTCCACCTAGTGATGAGTAAATCAGCGGTCCCTCCACATAGTGATGAGTAAATCAGCGGTCCCTCCACATAGTGATGAGTAAATCAGAGGTCCCTCCACATCGTCCTCCTCGGCAGAATTGGTACCACCTTTCCAAACACACAGAGCGGCTAATCTGGGGGAAAGGGGAAGAGAGCGAAAGAGAGAACGAAATACTCATGTGTGGCCGTCTCCCCTTGGGACTGATGTAGGCAATATCCTGTTTACTGTCTCCTCTTAGGTCTGATGTAGGCAATATCCTGTTTAGTGTCTCTTCTTGGGACTGATGTAGGCAATATCCTGTTTAGTGTCTCCTCTTGGGACTGATGTAGGCAATATCCTGCTTAGTGTCTCCCCTTGGGACTGATGTAGGCAATATCCTGCTTAGTGTCTCCTCTTGGGACTGATGTAGGCAATATCCCGTTTAGTGTCTCCTCTTGGGACTGATGTAGGCAATATCCCATTTAGTGTCTTCTCTGGTATAATAAATATATAATAAATACATTCTGGTATAATAAATATATAATAAAAACATTCTGGTATAATAAATACATTCTGGTATAATAAATATATAATAAATACATTCTGGTATAATAAATATATAATAAAAACATTCTGGTATAATAAATACATTCTGGTATAATAAATATATAATAAATACATTCTGGTATAATAAATACATAATAAATACATTCTGGTATAATACATCTATAGTAAATACATTCTGGCACATAAATCAATAAAACAGCCATTCTGGTACATAATAGATCAATAATAAATACATTATGGTATAATAGATCAATAAAGTGTCCTACCTCGCTGGAGTCCTCCTGCTGGTTGATGACAGTCAGTGCGTCCTCCGCTGCCTGTCTCTTGGCCTCTGCCACCGTACGCTCCATCTTGGACCGTTCTGAGCTGATCATCTGATGGGCCTTCCTCTCCGCCTCTGAAACCGCCTTCTGGAGCTCTGACATGGCCTGGCGCTTCACCTCGTTCACAGCCTCTTCTGAAACACATTCAGAGATATCATCAAGGACCCAATCAGCCCCCTACCCCCTAACCCTAACCCCTTAACCCTAACCCCCTAAACACTACCCCCAAACCCTAACCTACCCTCCTACTCCTTAACCCTAACCCTGCAGTCTATCACAGTGCCATCCGTTTTGTCACCAAAGCCCCATACACAACCCACCATTGTGACCTGTATGCTCTCGTTGGCTGGCCCTCGCTTCATACTCGTCGCCAAACCCACTGGCTACAAGTTATCTACAAGTCTCTGCAAGGTAAAGCGCCACCTTATCTCAGCTCACTGGTCACCATAGCAGCACCCACTCGTAGCACGCGCTCCAGCAGGTACAGTGCCTTGCGAAAGTATTCGGCCCCCTTGAACTTTGCGACCTTTTGCCACATTTCAGGCTTCAAACATAAAGATATAAAACTGTATTTTTTTGTGAAGAATCAACAACAAGTGGGACACAATCATGAAGTGGAACGACATTTATTGGATATTTCAAACTTTTTTAACAAATCAAAAACTGAAAAATTGGGCGTGCAAAATTATTCAGCCCCTTTACTTTCAGTGCAGCAAACTCTCTCCAGAAGTTCAGTGAGGATCTCTGAATGATCCAATGTTGACCTAAATGACTAATGATGATAAATACAATCCACCTGTGTGTAATCAAGTCTCCGTATAAATGCACCTGCACTGTGATAGTCTCAGAGGTCCGTTAAAATGCAGAGAGCATCATGAAGAACAAGGAACACACCAGGCAGGTCCGAGATACTGTTGTGAAGAAGTTTAAAGCCGGATTTGGATACAAAAAGATTTCCCAAGCTTTACACATCCCAAGGAGCACTGTGCAAGCGATAATATTGAAATGGAAGGAGTATCAGACCACTGCAAATCTACCAAGACCTGGCCGTCCCTCTAAACTTTCAGCTCATACAAGGAGAAGACTGATCAGAGATGCAGCCAAGAGGCCCATGATCACTCTGGATGAACTGCAGAGATCTACAGCTGAGGTGGGAGACTCTGTCCATAGGACAACAATCAGTCGTATATTGCACAAATCTGGCCTTTATGGAAGAGTGGCAAGAAGAAAGCCATTTCTTAAAGATATCCATAAAAAGTGTTGTTTAAAGTTTGCCACAAGCCACCTGGGAGACACACCAAACATGTGGAAGAAGGTGCTCTGGTCAGATGAAACCAAAATTGAACTTTTTAGCAACAATGCAAAACGTTATGTTTGGCGTAAAAGCAACACAGCTGAACACACCATCCCCACTGTCAAACATGGTGGTGGCAGCATCATGGTTTGGGCCTGCTTTTCTTCAGCAGGGACAGGGAAGATGGTTAAAATTGATGGGAAGATGGATGGAGCCAAATACAGGACCATTCTGGAAGAAAACCTGATGGAGTCTGCAAAAGACCTGAGACTGGGACGGAGATTTGTCTTCCAACAAGACAATGATCCTAAACATAAAGCAAAATCTACAATGTAATGGTTCAAAAATAAACATATCCAGGTGTTAGAATGGCCAAGTCAAAGTCCAGACCTGAATCCAATCGAGAAGCTGTGGAAAGAACTGAAAACTGCTGTTCACAAATGCTCTCCATCCAACCTCACTGAGCTCGAGCTGTTTTGCAAGGAGGAATGGGAAAAAAATTCAGTCTCTCGATGTGCAAAACTGATAGAGACATACCCCAAGCGACTTACAGCTGTAATCGCAGCAAAAGGTGGCGCTACAAAGTATTAACTTAAGGGGGCTGAATAATTTTGCACGGCCAATTTTTCAGTTTTTGATTTGTTAAAAAAGTTTGAAATATCCAATAAATGTCGTTCCACTTCATGATTGTGTCCCACTTGTTGTTGATTCTTCACAAAAAAATACAGTTTTATATCTTTATGTTTGAAGTCTGAAATGTGGCAAAAGGTCGCAAAGTTCAAGGGGGCCGAATACTTTCGCAAGGCACTGTATCATCTGAGTATCCTAGCAGACCTTGACTCTTGACCCTTACCTTGTATTTCTCACCAGGTATCTTATTCTGTGTGATCAGGCTTTATGAAGAAGACTTTCATAAACAATCATCAGCAGTGAGCTAATTTCACTGTAGGTTTATTATTATCTAATTACTTTCCATATGCAAGACTAATGACTCTTTTAAAAAAAAAGGAAGTAGTTGTGTGATGTTTAATTGGTTTGATCCACTAGAGAGAAGGTGCGTGATGTTTAATTGGTTTGATCCACTAGAGAGAAGGTGCGTGATGTCTGGCTTTTACAGCACATGCATACATCATTGGAGAATAAATTGCACGGATGATTTCTGCGTTTGATACGAGTTGTCGACACAAGATCGAAACATTAGATGCTTTTGTTTTGGCTTTTCGTGTGTATTCCATATGAGGTCATTTATCAGGTCTTGTATATTTATTTTAAATTCAAATGTAAAAGATACACTTTCAGCTCATTTGGCGTTGGCACGTTCTCTAACCTTAAACATGTGGGTGGTAAATTTAACGTCAGAAGCGAAACGGAGGCTTTTTTTTTTGTTGCCTACATCAAGGTTGTAACTTGACTAATTGTTTATGCAAATCAGGCAATTTATATTTAAATTATGCATTTCTATTGTGCTCCCAACAGCACAGCGGAGGAGGGGGAGGAGGAGGAAAGAGGAGGAGGAGGAAAGAGGAGGAGGAGCAGGTGGAGGAGGAGGGGAGGAGGAGCAGAGGGAGAGGAGGAGGAGGGGAGGAGGAGGAGGAGAGGAGGAGGAGGGGAGGAGGAGCAGAGGGAAAGGAGGAGGAGCAGAGGAGGAGGACAGGAGGAGGAGGGGAGGAGGAGCAGAGGGAGAGGAGGAGGAGGACATTGTGCATGGCGTGTGTGTGTCTGGTGTCTGAATGTTTATTACCAACTGTAAACGTTTAACTCTGCTCCAACAGATGTGTTGGTTGCCGGTCCTCCGTTGTATAAAATCCTCTACAGGAATCACAGGGCCGTGAAAAAGGATTTGCCTCCTTTCTACATTTCTCTACTTTTGCAAATGTTTGATACTGAATCAAATCAGATCTTCAACCAAAACCACATTTTAGATAAAGGGAACCTGAGTGAACAAATAACACAACAATTACATACTTACATACAATGAATTTCCCCCATACACTCCATAACTGGTTGTGCCACCTTTAGCTGCAATGACTCCAACCAACCACTTCCTGTGGTTGATCAGTCCACCTTTAGCTGCCATGACTCCAACCAACCACTTCCTGTAGTTGATCAGTCCACCTTCAGCTGCAATGACTCCAACCAAACGCTTCCTGTAGTTGATCAGTCCACCTTTAGCTGCCATGACTCCAACCAACCACTTCCTGTGGTTGATCAGTCCACCTTTAGCTGCCATGACTCCAACCAAACGCTTCCTGTGGTTGATCAGTCTACCTTTAGCTGCCATGACTCCAACCAAACGCTTCCTGTGGTTGATCAGTCCACCTTTAGCTGCCATGACTCCAACCAACCACTTCCTGTGGTTGATCAGTCCACCTTTAGCTGCCATGACTCCAACCAACCACTTCCTGTGGTTGATCAGTCCACCTTTAGCTGCCATGACTCCAACCAAACGCTTCCTGTAGTTGATCAGTCCACCTTTAGCTGCCATGACTCCAACCAAACGCTTCCTGTGGTTGATCAGTCCACCTTTAGCTGCAATGACTCCAACCAAACGCAAATGTGGCTGAGTTACAGCGGTTCTTTATTGAACAGTGGGCCAAAATTCCTCCACAGCGACGTGAGAGACTGATCAACAACTACAGGAAGTGTTTGGTTGGAGTCAGTGCAGCTACAGTAAATTCCTCCACAGCGACGTGAGAGACTGATCAACAACTACAGGAAGTAGTTGGTTGGAGTCAAAATATGCAAAAAATAGAGCCAATCAGAACGGGGTAAATACATTTGACGGCCCTGTACGTCTCCACTGGATCAATATGTTAGTGAGCCTAACACTTAAAAAATAACAGATTATTCAGAGCGGAAGAAATAGATCATGTATTTTGAAGATGATACCAATCTAATTCATTGTCATTTAAGATCATTCGTGTGATTTATTCATACACTCTAAGAATAAAGGGTTCCAAAAGGGTTCTTCGACTGTCACCATAGAATATCTCTTTTTGGTTCCAGGTAGAACCCTTTTTGGTTCCATGTAGAACCCTATTGGGTTCCATGTAGAACACTCTAAGTAAAAGGTTCAACAAGGAACTCAAAAGGGTTCTACCTGGAACCAAATGGGTTCTACCAGGAACCAAAACAGGGTTCTTCAAAGGGTTCTCCTATGGGGACAGCCAAATAACCCTTTTAGGGTCTGGAGAGGCTGACTTCATGGATTGAACCAGATATTCACAAACCTATGAGCACCAGCTCAGCCAAATGTCGGGTATTTTAAAAGCAAATCCTTCATCGTGATTCAACTAAACTATTTAACAGGGCTTGTTTTACTGCATTGAGACTCTGAATATACTGCGCTGCGCTGGAGTCATGGACATCGCTCAGCTACTTATCCACTGATCAGCCAGGAGAGACCAACTACTTATCCACTGATCAGACAGGACAGACCAACTACTTATCCACTGATCAGACAGGACAGACCAACTACTTATCCACTGATCAGACAGGACAGACCAACTACTTATCCACTGATCAGACAGGACAGACCAACTACTTATCCACTGATCAGACAGGACAGACCAGCTACTTATCCACTGATCAGCCAGGACAGACCAACTACTTATCCACTGATCAGACAGGACAGACCAACTACTTATCCACTGATCAGACAGGACAGACCAACTACTTATCCACTGATCAGACAGGACAGACCAGCTACTTATCCACTGATCAGACAGGACAGACCAGCTACTTACTGACACTGATCAGCCAGGACAGACCAACTACTTATCCACTGATCAGACAGGACAGACCAACTACTTATCCACTGATCAGACAGGACAGACCAACTACTTATCCACTGATCAGACAGGACAGACCAACTACTTATCCACTGATCAGACAGGACAGACCAACTACTTATCCACTGATCAGACAGGACAGACCAACTACTTATCCACTGATCAGACAGGACAGACCAACTACTTATCCACTGATCAGACAGGACAGACCAGCTACTTATCCACTGATCAGCCAGGACAGACCAACTACTTATCCACTGATCAGACAGGACAGACCAACTACTTATCCACTGATCAGACAGGACAGACCAACTACTTATCCACTGATCAGACAGGACAGACCAGCTACTTATCCACTGATCAGACAGGACAGACCAGCTACTTACTGACACTGATCAGCCAGGACAGACCAACTACTTATCCACTGATCAGACAGGACAGACCAACTACTTATCCACTGATCAGACAGGACAGACCAACTACTTATCCACTGATCAGACAGGACAGACCAACTACTTATCCACTGAGCAGACAGGGTAGACCAGCAACTTATCCACTGATCAGACAGGACAGACCAACTACTTATCCACTGATCAGACAGGACAGACCAGCTACTTATCCACTGATCAGACAGGACAGACCAACTACTTATCCACTGATCAGACAGGACAGACCAGCTACTTATCCACTGATCAGACAGGACAGACCAGCTACTTACTGACACTGATCAGCCAGGACAGACCAACTACTTATCCACTGATCAGACAGGACAGACCAGCTACTTATCCACTGATCAGACAGGACAGACCAGCTACTTACTGACACTGATCAGCCAGGACAGACCAACTACTTATCCACTGATCAGACAGGACAGACCAACTACTTATCCACTGATCAGACAGGACAGACCAGCTACTTATCCACTGATCAGACAGGACAGACCAGCTACTTATCCACTGATCAGACAGGACAGACCAGCTACTTATCCACTGATCAGACAGGACAGACCAGCTACTTACTGACACTGATCAGCCAGGACAGACCAACTACTTATCCACTGATCAGACAGGACAGACCAACTACTTATCCACTGATCAGACAGGACAGACCAACTACTTATCCACTGATCAGACAGGACAGACCAACTACTTATCCACTGATCAGACAGGACAGACCAGCTACTTATCCACTGATCAGACAGGACAGACCAACTACTTATCCACTGATCAGACAGGACAGACCAGCTACTTATCCACTGATCAGACAGGACAGACCAACTACTTATCCACTGATCAGACAGGACAGACCAGCTACTTATCCACTGATCAGACAGGACAGACCAGCTACTTACTGACACTGATCAGCCAGGACAGACCAACTACTTATCCACTGATCAGACAGGACAGACCAGCTACTTACTGACACTGATCAGCCAGGACAGACCAACTACTTATCCACTGATCAGACAGGACAGACCAGCTACTTATCCACTGATCAGACAGGACAGACCAGCTACTTACTGACACTGATCAGCCAGGACAGACCAACTACTTATCCACTGATCAGACAGGACAGACCAACTACTTATCCACTGATCAGACAGGACAGACCAGCTACTTATCCACTGATCAGACAGGACAGACAGGCTACTTACTGACACTGATCAGCCAGGACAGACCAACTACTTATCCACTGATCAGACAGGACAGACCAACTACTTATCCACTGATCAGCCAGGACAGACCAAGTACTTATCCACTGATCAGACAGGACAGACCAGCTACTTACTGACACTGATCAGCCAGGACAGACCAACTACTTATCCACTGATCAGACAGGACAGACCAACTACTTATCCACTGATCAGACAGGACAGACCAACTACTTATCCACTGATCAGACAGGACAGACCAGCTACTTACTGACACTGATCAGCCAGGACAGACCAACTACTTATCCACTGATCAGACAGGACAGACCAACTACTTATCCACTGATAAGACAGGACAGACCAACTACTTATCCACTGATCAGACAGGACAGACCAGCTACTTATCCACTGATCAGACAGGACAGACCAGCTACTTACTGACACTGATCAGCCAGGACAGACCAACTACTTATCCACTGATCAGACAGGACAGACCAACTACTTATCCACTGATCAGACAGGACAGACCAGCTACTTATCCACTGATCAGCCCGGACAGACCAACTACTTATCCACTGATCAGCCAGGACAGACCAGCTACTTATCCACTGATCAGACGGGAAAGACCAACTACTTATCCACTGATCAGACAGGACAGACCAGCTACTTATCCACTGATCAGCCAGGACAGACCAACTACTTATCCACTGATCAGCCAGGACAGACCAGCTACTTACCACTGATCAGACAGGTTAGACCAACTACTTATACACTAATCAGACAGGACAGACCAGCTACTTATCCACTGATCAGACAGGACAGACCAGCTACTTATCCACTGATCAGACAGGACAGACCAGCTACTTTTCCACTGATCAGACAACTTATCCACTGATCAGCCAGCACAGACCAACTACTTATCCACTGATCAGACAGGACAGACCAGCTACTTACTGACACTGATCAGCCAGGACAGACCAACTACTTATCCACTGATCAGACAGGACAGACCAGCTACTTATCCACTGATCAGCCCAGACAGACCAACTACTTATCCACTGATCAGCCAGGACAGACCAGCTACTTATCCACTGATCAGACGGGACAGACCAACTACTTATCCACTGATCAGACAGGATAGACCAGCTACTTATCCACTGATCAGCCAGGACAGACCAACTACTTATCCACTGATCAGCCAGGACAGACCAGCTACTTACCACTGATCAGACAGGGCAGACCAACTACTTATCCACTGATCAGACAGGACAGACCAGCTACTTATCCACTGATCAGACAGGACAGACCAGCTACTTATCCACTGATCAGACAGGACAGACCAGCTACTTTTCCACTGATCAGACAGGACAGACCAGCTACTTATCCACTGATCAGCCAGGACAGACCAACTACTTATCCACTGATCAGACAGGACAGACCAGCTACTTATCCACTGATCAGACAGGACAGACCAGCTACTTATCCACTGATCAGACAGGACAGACCAGCTACTTATCCACTGATCAGACACAACCTACCAGCTACTTATCCACTGATCAGACAGGACAGACCAGCTACCTACTGACACTGATCAGACAGGACAGACCAACTACTTATCCACTGATCAGCCAGGACAGACCAACTACTTATCCACTGATCAGACAGGACAGACCAGCTACTTATCCACTGATCAGCCAGGACAGACCAACTACTTATCCACTGATCAGCCAGGACAGACCAGCTACTTATCCACTGATCAGCCAGGACAGACCAGCTACTTATCCACTGATCAGACAGGACAGACCAGCTACTTATCCACTGATTAGATAGGACAGACCAGCTCCTTATCCACTGATCAGCCAGGACAGACCAACTACTTATCCACTGATCAGATAGGACAGACCAGCTACTTAACCACTGATCAGCCAGGACAGACCAGCTACTTATCCACTGATCAGACAGGACAGACCATCTACTTATCCACCGATCAGACAGGACAGACCAGCTACTTATCCACTGATCAGACAGGACAGACCAGCTACTTATCCACTGATCGGACAGGACAGACCAGCTACTTATCCACTGATCAGACAGGACAGACCAGCTACTTACTGACGCAGATCAGACACGACAGACCAGCTACTTATCCACTGATCAGACAGGACAGACCAGCTACTTACTGACACTGATCAGATCGGACAGACCAACTACTTATCCACTGATCAGCCAGGACAGACCAACTACTTATCCACTGATCAGACAGGACAGACCAGCTACTTATCCACTGATCAGCCAGGACAGACCAACTACTTATCCACTGATCAGCCAGGACAGACCAGCTACTTATCCACTGATCAGCCAAGACAGACCAGCTACTTATCCACTGATCAGACAGGACAGACCAGCTACTTATCCACTGATCAGATAGGACAGACCAGCTACTTATCCACTGATCAGCCAGGACAGACCAACTACTTATCCACTGATCAGATAGGACAGACCAGCTACTTATCCACTGATCAGCCAGGACAGACCAGCTACTTATCCACTGATCAGACAGGAGAGACCATCTACTTATCCACTGATCAGACAGGACAGACCAGCTACTTATCCACTGATCAGACAGGACAGACCAGCTACTTATCCACTGATCGGACAGGACAGACCAGCTACTTATCCACTGATCAGACAGGACAGACCAGCTACTTACTGACGCTGATCAGCCAGGACAGACCAGCTGCTTACTGACACTGATCAGACAGGACAGACCAGCTACTTACTGACGCTGATCAGACAGGACAGACCAGCTACTTACTGACACTGATCAGACAGGAAAGACCATCTACTTATCCACTGATCAGACAGGACAGACCAGCTACTTACTGATGCTGATCAGCCAGGACAGACCAGCTACTTATCCACTGATCAGACAGGACAGACCAGCTACTTATCTACTGATCAGCTATGACAGACCAGCTACTTACTGGCACTAATCAGCCAGGACAGACCAGCTACTTATCCACTGATCAGACAGGACAGACCAGCTACTTATCCACTGATCAGACAGGGCAGACCAACTACTTATCCACTGATCAGACAGGACAGACCAGCTACTTATCCACTGATCAGACAGGACAGACCAGCTACTTATCCACTGATCAGACAGGACAGACCAGCTACTTTTCCACTGATCAGACAGGACAGACCAGCTACTTATCCACTGATCAGCCAGGACAGACCAACTACTTATCCACTGATCAGACAGGACAGACCAGCTACTTATCCACTGATCAGACAGGACAGACCAGCTACTTATCCACTGATCAGACAGGACAGACCAGCTACTTATCCACTGATCAGACACGACAGACCAGCTACTTATCCATTGATCAGACAGGACGGACCAGCTACTTACTGACACTGATCAGACAGGACAGACCAACTACTTATCCACTGATCAGCCAGGACAGACCAACTACTTATCCACTGATCAGACAGGACAGACCAGCTACTTATCCACTGATCAGCCAGGACAGACCAACTACTTATCCACTGATCAGACAGGACAGACCAGCTACTTATCCACTGATCAGCCAGGACAGACCAGCTACTTATCCACTGATCAGACAGGAGAGATCAGCTACTTATCCACTGATCAGATAGGACAGACCAGCTACTTATCCACTGATCAGCCAGGACAGACCAACTACTTATCCACTGATCAGATAGGACAGACCAGCTACTTATCCACTGATCAGCCAGGACAGACCAGCTACTTATCCACTGATCAGACAGGACAGACCATCTACTTATCCACTGATCAGACAGGACAGACCAGCTACTTATCCACTGATCAGACAGGACAGACCAGCTACTTATCCACTGATCGGACAGGACAGACCAGCTACTTATCCACTGATCAGACAGGACAGACCAGCTACTTACTGACGCTGATCAGCCAGGACAGACCAGCTGCTTACTGACACTGATCAGACAGGACAGACCAGCTACTTACTGACGCTGATCAGACAGGACAGACCAGCTACTTACTGACACTGATCAGACAGGAAAGACCATCTACTTATCAACTGATCAGACAGGACAGACCAGCTACTTACTGATGCTGATCAGCCAGGACAGACCAGCTACTTATCCACTGATCAGACAGGACAGACCAGCTACTTATCCACTGATCAGCTATGACAGACCAGCTACTTACTGGCAATAATCAGCCAGGACAGACCAGCTACTTATCCACTGATCAGACAGGACAGACCAGCTACTTATCCACTGATCAGACAGGGCAGACCAGCCACTTACTGACACTGATCAGACAGGACAGACCAGCTACCTACTGACGCTGATCAGACAGTACAGAAAAGCTACGTATCCACTGATCAGACAGGTCAGACCAGCTACTTATCCACTGATCAGACAGGACAGACCAGCTACTTATCCACTGATCAGACAGGATAGACCAGCTACTTATCCACTGATCAGACAGGACAGACCAGCTACTTATCCATTGATCAGACAGGACAGACCAGCTACTTATCCACTGATCAGACAGGACAGACCAGCTACTTATCCACTGATCAGACAGGACAGACCAGCTACTTATCCACTGATCAGACAGGACAGAATATTCTGATCTTTAATGATCTGGCACAATATATGGAATGTTCTGGAATAGCTTCGTAGGAAACCTCCCCAAACCATTTTTTAGAGTTCTGTGTGGTGGAAAGACAGAGGGAGGGAGGGAGGTAGAGAGAAGGGATGGGGGGAGAGAGAGAGAGAGAGAGAGAGAGGGGGAGAGAGAGAGAAGGGCTGGAGGGAGGGAGGGAGGGAGGGAAGGAGAGAGAGAGAGAGAGAGAGAGAGAGAGAGAGAGGGGTGGAGGGAGGGAGGGAGGGAGGGGGGGAGGAAAAGAGAGAGAGAGAGTGAGAAGGGGTGGAGGGAGGGAGGGAGGGAGAGTGAGAAGGGGTGAGGAAGAGAGAGAGAGAGAGAGAGAGAGAGAGAGAGAGAGAGAGAGAGAAGGGGTGGAGGGAGGGAGGGAGGGGGGGAGGAAGAGAGAGAGAGAGAGAGAGAGAGAGAGAGAGAGAGAGAGAAGGGGTGGAGGGAGGGAGGGAGGGAGAGAGAGAAGGGGGGAGGAAGAGAGAGAGAGAGAGAGAGAGAGAGAAGGGGTGGAGGGAGGGAGGGAGGGAGAGGGGAGGAAGAGAGAGAGAGAGAGAGAGAGAGAGAGAGAGAGAGAGAGAGAGAGAGAGAGAGAGAGAGAGAGAGAGAGAGAGAGAGAGAGAGAGAGAGAGAGAGAGGGAGGGAGGGAGGGAGGGAAGCTCACCAGCTTTCTTCCAGATCTCTTCAGGTACGTATCCGGTAGTCATTGGTCTGTTGAGAATCTCCTGGTGAATCTCTGGAAGACAGACACACAGCCCAGTCAACCAGTAGACAGACACACAGCCCAGTCAACTAGTAGACAGACACACAGCCCAGTCAACTAGTAGACAGACACACAGCCCAGTCAACCAGTAGACAGACACACAGCCCAGTCAACCAGTAGACAGACACACAGCCCAGTCAACCAGTAGACAGACACACAGCCCAGTCAACCAGTAGACAGACACACAGACACACAGCCCAGTCAACTAGTAGACAGACACACAGCCCAGTCAACCAGTAGACAGACACACAGCCCAGTCAACCAGTAGACAGACACACAGCCCAGTCAACTAGTAGACAGACACACAACCCAGTCAACTAGTAGACAGACACACAGCCCAGTCAACCAGTAGACAGACACACAGCCCAGTCAACCTGTAGACAGACACACAGCCCAGTTAACTAGTAGACAGACACACAACCCAGTCAACCAGTAGACAGACACACAGCCCAGTCAACCAGTAGACAGACACACAGCCCAGTCAACTAGTAGACAGACACACAGCCCAGTCAACCAGTAGACAGACACACAGCCCAGTCAACCAGTAGACAGACACAAAGCCCAGTCAACCAGTAGACAGACACACAGCCCAGTCAACCAGTAGACAGACACACAGCCCAGTCAACTAGTAGACAGACACACAACCCAGTCAACCAGTAGACAGACACACAGCCCAGTCAACTAGTAGACAGACACACAGCCCAGTCAACCAGTAGACAGACACACAGCCCAGTCAACCAGTAGACAGACACACAGACACACAGCCCAGTCAACCAGTAGACAGACACACAGCCCAGTCAACCAGTAGACAGACACACAGACACACAGCCCAGTCAACCAGTAGACAGACACACAGCCCAGTCAACCAGTAGACAGACACACAGCCCAGTCAACCAGTAGACAGACACACAGCCCAGTCAACCAGTAGACAGACACACAGCCCAGTCAACTAGTAGACAGACACACAACCCAGTCAACCAGTAGACAGACACACAGCCCAGTCAACCAGTAGACAGACACACAGCCCAGTCAACCTGTAGACAGACACACAGCCCAGTCAACTAGTAGACAGACACACAACCCAGTCAACCAGTAGACAGACACACAGCCCAGTCAACCAGTAGACAGACACACAGCCCAGTCAACTAGTAGACAGACACACAGCCCAGTCAACTAGTAGACAGACACACAGCCCAGTCAACCAGTAGACAGACACACAGCCCAGTCAACCAGTAGACAGACACACAGCCCAGTCAACCAGTAGACAGACACACAGCCCATTCAACCAGTAGACAGACACACAGCCCAGTCAACCAGTAGACAGACACACAACCCAGTCAACCAGTAGACAGACACACAGCCCAGTCAACTAGTAGACAGACACGCAGCCCAGTCAACCAGTAGACAGACACACAGACACACAGCCCAGTCAACCAGTAGACAGACACACAGCCCAGTCAACCTGTAGACAGACACACAGCCCAGTCAACTAGTAGACAGACACACAACCCAGTCAACCAGTAGACAGACACACAGCCCAGTCAACCAGTAGACAGACACACAGCCCAGTCAACTAGTAGACAGACACACAGCCCAGTCAACTAGTAGACAGACACACAGCCCAGTCAACCAGTAGACAGACACACAGCCCAGTCAACCAGTAGACAGACACACAGCCCAGTCAACCAGTAGACAGACACACAGCCCATTCAACCAGTAGACAGACACACAGCCCAGTCAACCAGTAGACAGACACACAACCCAGTCAACCAGTAGACAGACACACAGCCCAGTCAACTAGTAGACAGACACGCAGCCCAGTCAACCAGTAGACAGACACACAGACACACAGCCCAGTCAACCAGTAGACAGACACACAGCCCAGTCAACCAGTAGACAGACACACAGCCCAGTCAACCAGTAGACAGACACACAGCCCAGTCAACCAGTAGACAGACACACAGACACACAGCCCAGTCAACCAGTAGACAGACACACAGCCCAGTCAACCAGTAGACAGACACACAGACACACAGCCCAGTCAACCAGTAGACAGACACACAGCCCAGTCAACCAGTAGACAGACACACAGCCCAGTCAACTAGTAGACAAACACAAAACAGTAAAATGTAACTGAGGAGGGTTAGTGAGGCTTTCTGATAACTGATACTATATTATAATGTAGATAGTTATACCTGTAGTGAGGTCATCCTGTCCTGTAGGACTGTGCTGTCTGCTCTGGGTCCTGTGTGATAACTGATACTACACTATAATGTAGATAGTTATACCTGTAGTGAGGTCATCCTGTCCTGTAGGACTGTGCTGTCTGCTCTGGGTCCAGTGTGATAACTGATACTACACTATAATGTAGATAGTTATACCTGTAGTGACGTCATCCTGTCCTGTAGGACTGAGCTGTCTGCTCTGGGTCCTGTCTGATAACTGATACTATAATGTAGATAGTTATACCTGTAGTGAGGTCGTCCTGTCCTGTAGGACTGTGCTGTCTGCTCTGGGTCCTGTCTGATAACTGATACTATATTATAGTGTAGATAGTTATACCTGTAGTGAGGTCATCCTGTCCTGTAGGACTGTGCTGTCTGCTCTGAGTCCTGTCTGATAACTGATACTATAATGTAGGTAGTTATACCTGTAGTGAGGTCATCCTGTCCTGTAGGACTGTGCTGTCTGCTCTGGGTCCTGTCTGATAACTGATACTATAATGTAGATAGTTATACCTGTAGTGAGGTCGTCCTGTCCTGTAGGACTGTGCTGTCTGCTCTGGGTCCTGTCTGATAACTGATACTATAATGTAGATAGTTATACCTGTAGTGAGGTCGTCCTGTCCTGTAGGACTGTGCTGTCTGCTCTGAGTCCTGCTGGCTCCTTTCTTCAGGTCGTCCGCGTCGCTGTATCGTCTGATCCAGTAGTTAAGCTCCTCCCTGTCGGCCTCCTGGCAGCGCCGCAGCACGGTGAGAGAACGCCTCGTCTTCTCCACCATGTCCATGATGCAGTTCAGCAGCTGAGGAGGGGAAAGGCGCTGAGTGAAGCACCACAGACACCACAGACAATATGTTCTATATTCATAACCAGAACCACAGACAATATGCTCTATATTCTGTATCAGGGGGAAGGTACTGTATCAGGGGGAAGGTACTGTATCAGGGGGAAGGTACTGTAACAGGGAGAAGGTACTGTATCAGGGGGAAGGTACTGTATCAGGGGGAAGGTACTGTATCAGGGGGAAGGTACTGTATCAGGGGGAAGGTACTGTATCAGGGGATAGGTACTGTATCAGGGGGAAGGTACTGTATCAGGGGATAGGTACTGTATCAGGGGGAAGGTACTGTATCAGGGGGAAGGTACTGTATCAGGGGGAAGGTACTGTATCGGGGGAAGGTACTGTATCAGGGGGAAGGTACTGTATCAGGGGGAAGGTACTGTATCAGGGGGAAGGTACTGTATCAGGGGATAGGTACTGTATCAGGGGGAAGGTACTGTATCAGGGGATAGGTACTGTATCAGGGGGAAGGTACTGTATCAGGGGGAAGGTACTGTATCAGGGGATAGGTACTGTATCAGGGGGAAGGTACTGTATCAGGGGGAAGGTACTGTATCAGGGGGAAGGTACTGTATCAGGGGATAGGTACTGTATCAGGGGGAAGGTACTGTATCAGGGGGAAGGTACAGTATCAGGGGATAGGTACTGTATCAGGGGGAAGGTACTGTATCAGGGGATAGGTACTGTATCAGGGGGAAGGTACTGTATCAGGGGGAAGGTACTGTATCAGGGGGAAGGTATTGTATCAGGGGGAAGGTACTGTATCAGGGGGAAGGTACTGTATCAGGGCATAGGTACTGTATCAGGGGGAAGGTACTGTATCAGGGGATAGGTACTGTATCAGGGGGAAGGTACTGTATCAGGGGGAAGGTACTGTATCAGGGGGAAGGTACTGTATCAGGGGGAAGGTACTGTATCAGGGGATAGGTACTGTATCAGGGGGAAGGTACTGTATCAGGGGATAGGTACTGTATCAGGGGGAAGGTACTGTATCAGGGGGAAGGTACTGTATCAGGGGGAAGGTACTGTATCGGGGGAAGGTACTGTATCAGGGGGAAGGTACTGTATCAGGGGGAAGGTACTGTATCAGGGGGAAGGTACTGTATCAGGGGATAGGTACTGTATCAGGGGGAAGGTACTGTATCAGGGGATAGGTACTGTATCAGGGGGAAGGTACTGTATCAGGGGGAAGGTACTGTATCAGGGGATAGGTACTGTATCAGGGGGAAGGTACTGTATCAGGGGGAAGGTACTGTATCAGGGGGAAGGTACTGTATCAGGGGATAGGTACTGTATCAGGGGGAAGGTACTGTATCAGGGGGAAGGTACTGTATCAGGGGGAATGTATTGTATCAGGGGGAAGGTACTGTATCAGGGGGAAGGTACTGTATCAGGGCATAGGTACTGTATCAGGGGGAAGGTACTGTATCAGGGGATAGGTACTGTATCAGGGGGAAGGTACTGTATCAGGGGGAAGGTACTGTATCAGGGGGAATGTATTGTATCAGGGGGAAGGTACTGTATCAGGGGGAAGGTACTGTATCAGGGCATAGGTACTGTATCAGGGGGAAGGTACTGTATCAGGGGATAGGTACTGTATCAGGGGGAAGGTACTGTATCAGGGGGAAGGTACTGTATCAGGGGGAAGGTACTGTATCAGGGGATAGGTACTGTATCAGGGGGAAGGTACTATATCAGGGGATAGGTACTGTATCAGGGGGAAGGTACTGTATCAGGGGATAGGTACTGTATCAGGGGGAAGGTACTGTATCAGGGGGAAGGTACTGTATCAGGAGGAAGGTACTGTATCAGGGGGAAGGTACTGTATCAGGGGGAAGGTACTGTATCAGGGGGAAGGTACTGTATCAGGGGATAGGTACTGTATCAGGGGGAAGGTACTGTATCAGGGGGAAGGTACTGTATCAGGGGGAAGGTACTGTATCAGGGGATAGGTACTGTATCAGGGGGAAGGTACTGTATCAGGGGGAAGGTACTGTATCAGGGGGAAGGTACTGTATCAGGGGATAGGTACTGTATCAGGGGGAAGGTACTGTATCAGGGGGAAGGTACTGTATCAGGGGATAGGTACTGTATCAGGGGGAAGGTACTGTATCAGGGGGAAGGTACTGTATCAGGGGATAGGTACTGTATCGGGGGAATGTACTGTATCAGGGGGAAGGTACTGTATCAGGGGGAAGGTACTGTATCAGGGGGAAGGTACTGTATCAGGGGGAAGGTACTGTATCAGGGGGAAGGTACTGTATCAGGGGATAGGTACTGTATCAGGGGGAAGGTACTGTATCAGGGGGAAGGTACTGTATCAGGGGAAAGGTACTGTATCAGGGGATAGGTACTGTATCAGGGGGAAGGTACTGTATCAGGGGGAAGGTACTGTATCAGGGGATAGGTACTGTATCAGGGGGAAGGTACTGTATCAGGGGGAAGGTACTGTATCAGGGGGAAGGTACTGTATCAGGGGATAGGTACTGTATCAGGGGGAAGGTACTGTATCAAGGGGAAGGTACTGTATCAGGGGGAAGGTACTGTATCAGGGGATAGGTACTGTATCAGGGGGAAGGTACTGTATCAGGGCATAGGTACTGTATCAGGGGGAAGGTACTGTATCAGGGGATAGGTACTTTATCAGGGGGAAGGTACTGTATCAGGGGGAAGGTACTGTATCAGGGGGAAGGTACTGTATCAGGGGGAAGGTACTGTATCAGGGGGAAGGTACTGTATCAGGGGGAAGGTAATGTATCAGGGGATAGGTACTGTATCAGGGGGAAGGTACTGTATCAGGGGATAGGTACTGTATCAGGGGGAAGGTACTGTATCAGGAGGAAGGTACTGTATCAGGAGGAAGGTACTGTATCAGGGGGAAGGTACTGTATCAGGGGATAGGTACTGTATCAGGGGGAAGGTACTGTATCAGGAGGAAGGTACTGTATCAGGAGGAAGGTACTGTATCAGGGGGAAGGTACTGTATCAGAGGGAAGGTACTGTATCAGGGGGAAGGTACTGTATCAGGGGGAAGGTACTGTATCAGGGGGAAGGTACTGTATCAGGGGGAAGGTACTGTATCAGGAGGAAGGTACTGTATCAGGGGGAAGGTACTGTATCAGGGGGAAGGTACTGTATCAGGGGGAAGGTACTGTATCAGGGGATAGGTACTGTATCAGGGGGAAGGTACTGTATCAGGAGGAAGGTACTGTATCAGGGGGAAGGTACTGTATCAGGGGGAAGGTACTGTATCAGGGGATAGGTACTGTATCAGGGGGAAGGTACTGTATCAGGGGATAGGTACTGTATCAGGGGAAGTTACTGTATCAGGGGGAAGGTACTGTATCAGGGGATAGGTACTGTATCAGGAGGAAGGTACTGTATCAGGGGGAAGGTACTGTATCAGGGGATAGGTACTGTATCAGGAGGAAGGTACTGTATCAGGGGGAAGGTACTGTATCAGGGGATAGGTACTGTATCAGGGGGAAGGTACTGTATCAGGGGATAGGTACTGTATCAGGGGGAAGGTACTGTATCAGGGGGAAGGTACTGTATCAGGGGAAGGTACTGTATCAGGGGGAAGGTACTGTATCAGGGGGAAGGTACTGTATCAGGGGGAAGGTACTGTATCAGGGGATAGGTACTGTATCAGGGGGAAGGTACTGTATCAGGGGGAAGGTACTGTTTCAGGGGGAAGGTACTGTATCAGGGGATAGGTACTGTATCAGGGGGAAGGTACTGTATCAGGGGGAAGGTACTGTATCAGGAGGAAGGTACTGTATCAGGGGGAAGGTACTGTATCAGGGGGAAGGTACTGTATCAGGGGGAAGGTACTGTATCAGGAGGAAGGTACTGTATCAGGGGGAAGGTACTGTATCAGGGGGAAGGTACTGTATCAGGGGGAAGGTACTGTATCAGGGGGAAGGTACTGTATCAGGAGGAAGGTACTGTATCAGGGGGAAGGTACTGTATCAGGGGGAAGGTACTGTATCAGGAGGAAGGTACTGTATCAGGGGGAAGGTACTGTATCAGGGGGAAGGTACTGTATCAGGGGGAAGGTACTGTATCAGGGGGAAGGTACTGTATCAGGGGGAAGGTACTGTATCAGGGGGAAGGTACTGTATCAGGGGATAGGTACTGTATCAGGGGGAAGGTACTGTATCAGGGTGAAGGTACTGTATCAGGGGATAGGTACTGTATCAGGGGGAAGGTACTGTATCAGGGGGAAGGTACTGTATCAGGGGATAGGTACTGTTTCAGGGGGAAGGTACTGTATCAGGGGGAAGGTACTGTATCAGGGGGAAGGTACTGTATCAGGGGGAAGGTACTGTATCAGGGGGAAGGTACTGTATCAGGGTGAAGGTACTGTATCAGGGGATAGGTACTGTATCAGGGGGAAGGTACTGTATCAGGGGGAAGGTACTGTATCAGGGGATAGGTACTGTTTCAGGGGGAAGGTACTGTATCAGGGGATAGGTACTGTATCAGGGGGAAGGTACTGTATCAGGGGGAAGGTACTGTATCAGGGGAAGGTACTGTATCAGGGGGAAGGTACTGTATCAGGGGGAAGGTACTGTATCAGGGGATAGGTACTGTATCAGGGGATAGGTACTGTATCAGGGGAAGGTACTGTATCAGGGGGAAGGTACTGTATCAGGGGAAGGTACTGTATCAGGGGGAAGGTACTGTATCAGGGGATAGGTACTGTATCAGGGGGAAGGTACTGTATCAGGGGAAGGTACTGTATCAGGGGGAAGGTACTGTATCAGGGGATAGGTACTGTATCAGGGGATAGGTACTGTATCAGGGGGAAGGTACTGTATCAGGGGGAAGGTACTGTATCAGGGGGAAGGTACTGTATCAGGGGGAAGGTACTGTATCAGGGGGGAGGTACTGTATCAGGGGGAAGGTACTGTATCAGGGGGAAGGTACTGTATCAGGGGGAAAGGTACTGTATCAGGGGGAAGGTACTGTATCAGGGGGAAGGTACTGTATCAGGGGATAGGTACTGTATCAGGGGGAAGGTACTGTATCAGGGGATAGGTACTGTATCAGGGGAAGGTACTGTATCAGGGGGAAGGTACTGTATCAGGGGATAGGTACTGTATCAGGGGATAGGTACTGTATCAGGGGGAAGGTACTGTATCAGGGGAAGGTACTGTATCAGGGGGAAGGTACTGTATCAGGGGGAAGGTACTGTATCAGGGGGAAGGTACTGTATCAGGGGATAGGTACTGTATCAGGGGATAGGTACTGTATCAGGGGGAAGGTACTGTATCAGGGGATAGGTACTGTATCAGGGGATAGGTACTGTATCAGGGGATAGGTACTGTATCAGGGGGAAGGTACTGTATCAGGGGATAGGTACTGTATCAGGGGAAGGTACTGTATCAGGGGGAAGGTACTGTATCAGGGGGAAGGTACTGTATCAGGGGGAAGGTACTGTATCAGGAGGAAGGTACTGTATCAGGAGGAAGGTACTGTATCAGGGGGAAGGTACTGGTATCAGGGGGAAGGTACTGTATCAGGGGGAAGGTACTGTATCAGGGGATAGGTACTGTATCAGGGGGAAGGTGATGTATCAGGGGATAGGTACTGTATCAGAGAAGGTACTGTATCAGGAGGAAGGTACTGTATCAGGGGGAAGGTACTGTATCAGGGGATAGGTACTGTATCAGGGGGAAGGTACTGTATCAGGGGATAGGTACTGTATCAGGGGAAGGTACTGTATCAGGGGGGAGGTACTGTATCAGGGGGAAGGTACTGTATCAGGGGGAAGGTACTGTATCAGGGGGAAGGTACTGTATCAGGGGGAAGGTACTGTATCAGGGGAAGGTACTGTATCAGGGGGAAGGTACTGTATTTTTTTATTTTTTTATTTCACCTTTATTTAACCAGGTAGGCTAGTTGAGAACAAGTTCTCATTTACAACTGCGACCTCGCCAAGATAAAGCAAAGCAGTTCGACACATACAACGACACAGAGTTTACACATGGAGTAAAACAAACATACAGTCAATAATACAGTATAAACAAGTCTATATACGATGTGAGCAAATGAGGTGAGATAAGGAGGTAAAGGCAAAAGGCCATGGTGGCGAAGTAAATACAATATAGCAAGTAAAACACTGGAATGGTAGATTTGCAATGGGAGAATGTGCAAAGTAGAAATAAAAATAATGGGGTGCAAAGTAGCAAAATAAATAAATAAAATACAGTAGGGAAAGAGGTAGTTGTTTGGGCTAAATTATAGGTGGACTATGTACAGGTGCAGTAATCTGTGAGCTGCTCTGACAGTTGGTGCTTTAAAGCTAGTGAGGGAGATAAGTGTTTCAGTTTCAGAGATTTTTGTAGTTTGTTCCAGTCATTGGCAGCAGAGAACTGTAAGGAGAGGCGGCCAAAGAAAGAATTGGTTTAGGGGGTGACTAGAGAGAATATACCTGCTAGAGCGTGTGCTACAGGTGGGAGATGCAATGGTACCAGCGAGCTGAGATAAGGGGGGACTTTACCTAGCAGGGTCTTGTAGATGACATGGAGCCAGTGGGTTTGGCAACGAGAATGAAGCGAGGGCCAGCCAACGAGAGCGTACAGGTCGCAATGGTGGGTAGTATATGGGACTTTGGTGACAAAACGGATTGCACTGTATAGACTGCATCCAATTTGTTGAGTAGGGTATTGGAGGCTATTTTGTAAATGACATCGCCAAAGTCGAGGATTGGAGGATGGTCAGTTTTACAAGGGTATGTTTGGCAGCATGAGTGAAGAATGCTTTGTTGCGAAATAGGAAGCCAATTCTAGATTTAACTTTGGATTGGAGATGTTTGATATGGGTCTGGAAGGAGAGTTTACAGTCTAACCAGACACCTAAGTATTTGTACCTGTATCAGGAGGAAGGTACAGGTACAGGTACAGGTACAGGTACAGATACAGGTAGGTACAGACACAGTTGGTATAGTAATAAAAATTTTATTACTTTTCTTACATGGTCAAGGTGCTTCCATTCCTCCCCCCATTCTCTGTCTGTCAACCGGTGGTCGATCACCTCTTCCTGACGAGCCCCGTGCATTCCTTCATCAATCAGGAGAGAGAGGGGGGAGAGAGAGAGAGAGAGAGAGAGAGAGAGAGAGAGAGAGAGAGAGAGAGAGAGAGAGAGGGAGGGAGAGAGAGGGAGGGAGAGGGAGGGAGGGAGGGAGGGAGGGAGGGAGGGAGGGAGGGAGGGAGAGAGAGAGAGAGAGAGAGAGAGAGGGAGGGAGGGAGGGAGGGAGGGAGGAAGAGAGAAGAGAGAGAGAGAGAGAGAGAGGGAGGGATAGGGAGGGAGGGAGGGAGGGAGGGAGGGAGGGAGGGAGGGAGGGAGAGAGAGAGAGAGAGAGAGAGAGAGAGAGAGAGAGAGTCAAAGTCTGTGGAACAAGATACAACTCCATCCTGTCTCCACTGTCCCCTCCATCCTCTCTCCACTGTTCCCTCCATCCTCTCTCCACTGTTCCCTCCATCCTGTCTCCACTGTCCCCTCCATCCTGTCTCCACTGTCCCCTCCATCCTCTCTCCACTGTTCCCTATATAGTGCACTACTTTAGACCAGAGCCCTGCCCTATGGCACCCTATTCCCTATATATAGTGCACTACTTTAGACCAGAGCCCTATGGCACCCTATTCTCTATATATAGTGCACTACTTTAGACCAGAGCCCTATGGCACCCTATTCCCTATATATAGTGCACTACTTTAGACCAGAGCCCTATGGCACCCTATTCCCTATATATAGTGCACTACTTTAGACCCAGAGCCCTAAGGCACCTTATTCCCTATATAGTGCAGTACTTTAGACCAGAGCCCTATAGCACCCTATTCCCTATATATAGTGCACTACTTTAGACCAGAGCCCTATGGCACCCTATTCCCTATATAGTGCACTACTTTAGACCAGAGCCCTATGGCACCCTATTCCCTATATAGTGCACTACTTTTGACGCGGCCAAGGAAAAAAGCATCAATTTAATTCCAGATTATAACAGTGTCTTTATAACAGTGGCACCTTCCTTCCTTTTGTCCTCCCAGGTTTGTCCATCATTCATTAGCTCCCTGCCTCCTTCCCTCAATCTCCCTCCCTCCATCCCTCAATCTCCCTCCCTCCCTCCTTCTCTCCCTCCATCCCTCAATCTCCCTCTCTCCCTCCTTCCCTCAATCTCCGACCCTAACTCATAGTGACTTTGCAGATGCTCTTATCCAGAGCGATTTAGAGTTAGTGCATTCATCTTAAATATAGCTAGGTGGGACAACCACATAGCAGTCATAGTTAGTACATGTTTCCGAGCTGAGGAGGGGATTAATTAACGTACTGTTTGAAGAGATAGTTTTCAGGTTTCAGATGCTTTGGAAGATGGACAGGGACTCTGCTGTCCTAGTGTCAGGGGGAATATGGACAGGGACTCTGCTGTCCTAGTGTCAGGGGGAATATGGACAGGGACTCTGCTGTCCTAGTGTCAGGGGGAAGATGGACAGGGACTCTGCTGTCCTAGTGTCAGGGGGAAGATGGACAGGGACTCTGCTGTCCTAGTGTCAGGGGGAAGATGGACAGGGACTCTGCTGTCCTAGTGTCAGGGGAAGATGGACAGGGACTCTGCTGTCCTAGTGTCAGGGGAAGATGGACAGGGACTCTGCTGTCCTAGTGTCAGGGGGAATATGGACAGGGACTCTGCTGTCCTAGTGTCAGGGGGAAGATGGACAGGGACTCTGCTGTCCTAGTGTCAGGGGGAAGATGGACAGGGACTCTGTTGTCCTAGTGTCAGGGGGAAGATGGACAGGGACTCTGCTGTCCTAGTGTCAGGGGGAAGATGGACAGGACTCTGCTGTCCTAGTGTCAGGGGGAAGATGGACAGGGACTCTGTTGTCCTAGTGTCAGGGGGAAGATGGACAGGGACTCTGTTGTCCTAGTGTCAGGGGGAAGATGGACAGGGACTCTGCTGTCCTAGTGTCAGGGGGAAGATGGACAGGGACTCTGTTGTCCTAGTGTCAGGGGGAAGATGGACAGGGACTCTGCTGTCCTAGTGTCAGGGGGAAGATGGACAGGGACTCTGTTGTCCTAGTGTCAGGGGGAAGATGGACAGGGACTC